>NC_053491.1:230519882-230692382 GCF_905171775.1 Rana temporaria | reverse complement strand
CATATGCTTGTTATGTTAAGTGCTCCATTAATTACTTTTAGTTTTATTGGCACTGCTCGTTGCTATGGACAGCTGCAGTACTTCCTAGCGCGGGCGCACCTTAAATAGAAAAAGTTGGATAGGTTGTCATGAAAGTTGGTGGTGGGGAAAAGGCATCTAGTGTCATAATAAATCACAGAGTCACTTTCATCGTTTGCTGCTTTTGCTAATTGCTCAGGTAATTAACTGAGACTTTGCACAGCAAATGTCATAAACTGGTGCTGAATCTCATTAGGAGTCCTTTATTACACCTAATAAAAACCTTGTGTATACAGTGAACATACTAGGCAATACCTTATATACCAAGTAGGGAAGGTAGAAGTGGACTAGTGACAATTGGCCCTCCTCACTGTTCTTACTAGGACCTCTGAAAAGGGCTCCGAACTGGCTTAGTCAGAGGACAATGTTTATAGGGTCTTACACAACGGGTTCAGAGTTCTGTGAGATGATTATCCTTCTCAAGGTCGTAGACTTGGCTTACTATGTACTGCCGTCTGATACTCATTTAGCTGATAGCCTATCTTGATGAGCAATATTTGGGTTGAATAAACAAGCATTTTATTAGGGCATAATCACACATGCAGATTTATACAGAGTGATCTCTGTTGTCCACATATCATTATTGTTACACATTGCATTAAAAAGAAAGCAGGAATAAAGTATCCATACCATCACAATTATAAAGTCCATCTAAATAAGTGCTAAATATTTTAACAATAAAGGCCATTGTAGATTTAATCTACGTATATATAGAAGCCACCAATTACGGATTAATGTCAATTTGAATATTGAACAGCTTCACGAATGGTGCTGACCAGTGACCACACCCATCGTTACTTATGGAAGACAAGTAATTCATGCAGTCATTGGCTCAAATTTTATTCACAGAGCATTTGAATACACCATGTGAAAGGCTGATCAAGCATGGTTATAAAAAGATGGCATTAAAAATGTTCCTTTATTTGACAACCTTGATCACACTTGTTTGTAAATGTAAGTGCTCTTCTTTTGCATTCTGCTAACAGCCTTATGTATAGGGTTGCCACCTCATTCCTTTAAACTTGAACACATATAAATCCTTTTAGAGCACAGTGAAGGTTTGCCAAACGTATTTCTTGTTCCTCCATTGCATACCAGTACGCTTTATAAGAGACCCTGCAAAATCTAAGCCAATTTAATTTTTTTGGTGCCTAAATAGCCAATCTTCCATCAACGGTGCTTTCATGTGAAATGGGAGTGAGTCACATAATTCCCATGCCTGGAAGTACCACAATCTCAGTGGTTGAACAGAATAGTAGGGGAGCAAAGGGAAGGGAAGTATAAGCAACTGAAGGGGCTGAATTTAAAATAAACATATTCTGTTACCCTCCATGGTCAAAGCACCGGTTCATCTTACAGGGAGGTCAATGATACTGTAATACTGATTCAAGGTGCAAATGCCTGTTGGGAGTCCTAATAAAACTGGGGCCTAATCAAAAATAAATTAATACTGGGAACGTACTTCCAGAAAACGTCTGACATCTTATACTAGCTACTGTATGGGGAATAAAAAATGCTTTGTGGATCTGTTTCTCCAATGTCTTATCACCCACATACACTAAGTAGAGCTTGTGTAAGATACCAGCAAGGATGTTAAAGTTTAGATACTCTTAAAACAGGTCACATCATAACTGTACATTTTGTGTGTGTATTGAATTTTTTTGTTCATTCTACTGTTTTCAGTCTGATATAAAAAGAGTACTTGGTGTTCTATGAGTTTGATGACAGAATGCAGGGATGGACTGGCCATTGGGACTACAGGGAGTTTCCCGGTGGGCCGATGGCTCAGTGGGCCAGCTTCAGTGACAGCGGACCGCCGCCCCCCTCCGCTCCTCTGTCTCTCCCTCCCCGCAGAGCTCACCTCCTCTCCCTCCCCACAGAGCTCACCTCCTCTCCCTCCCCACAGAGCTCACCTCCTCTCCCTCCCCACAGAGCTCACCTGGGGGGAACAGAGAATCAGGGGGAGGACCAGAGGAGCAGGGGGGATGACAGAGGAGCATGGGGGAGGGGACAGACAGCTGACTCAACAGCTATGGCCTGGGAGTTTCTCACTTCTGCCTAAACTTGTCCCATAAGGGGGAGCACCAAACCGATTCTTTGCCCTGGGTGAAATAATGTCTAGCTTCCCCACTGGTACTGCATATAAAAGTACCAGTACCAACCGTTCTACTCTAATAAAGTAGAACGGCTAGTGAAGTGGGAGAGGGGGTTTGGGTGGCCGGGGGGGGGGGGGTGGGAGTTATCCAGCCTCCATAGGAGAGACATGTCAAGGTAGGCCAGTCTGGATGAAGTCCAGGGCCAAATTTTTTGTCCCAGTCCAGCCCTGACAGAATGTATGGGACTGTGAACTTTGATTCCAGGCTCATATCCATACTCACAATGGCGGGTCAGTGTGGGATTGAATTTAAACCAACAACCAATCTGGGAAACTTCAACTCCCTGGAAAATAAATGTAGGAAGTCCCAGGCTAGATTTTTCCTGCTTGGCCATACAAAAAGTTGAGGACAACCCTGAAAGTCACACATAGGAGGTAGACTCTTACATTTACTAGAATACGTTCTAGCTTTCTCTCAGAGCTTTATACCTGTCTGGTATGAATACATACAGGACTTTGTTTCTGCAATCCTCACATAGTATCTCATAGGTCAATGTAAATGTTTCTTCAGTATTGAATAATAAAGATCTGGCAATCTATGGAAAAGCTGCTCTGAAGGTGACAACATAGACCAGGGATCCTCAAACTACGGCCCTCCAGCTGTGGCGGAACTACACATCCAAATGAAGCTTTGTAAAACTCTTACATTCACAGACATGACTATGGCATGATGGGAATTGTAGTTCCTAAACAACTGGAGGGCCAGAGTTTGAAGACCCCTGACATAGACATTTGATTTATAAATAAGTATTTGAATAACAGAACTCAAATACATTGTATTCATGTCGCTAAAAAATACTTTACATTTAAAAACAAAACACTATGTATGCCAGTACACAAGGCTCCTCCAATCACTAGCTGCTAAGATTGTCAAAGACCTGGGAGACCAATGGGCATCTTGAAGAGAGGAAAGTACCAAACGGTACATGATCACATCTCACTGGACAGTGGGTAAGATTTAAAAGGGCATAATTTATATAGCACAATCCTTGCATCTACAAAATGGGTAACACTTCTTTATATTGCTGGCAAGTGGTTTATTTCCTTCTTACATTGTTGGTCATTGGTGTGGTGTCCTGCAATATTGGCATTTTTAAGTGACTGAACTATGTATGATATCACTTCTCCTGTCAATGCCTACATGCTAACTGGGCCTTGGTGTTCAAAAGCTCAGGTAACCCAGCTGCAAAACCTGGGCAATTGCTTCAAGAGAGGAACAATATTTTACAGAAAGAGGTAAGGGCCATCTTACGTACAGTAAAATACTCAAGCTGGCCATGCATGCTCGATTCCCCCATCAACTCTAAACAGCGTTGATGGAGTAATCTTCTCTGCCTGCTATTGTATTCGTAATACCAGCACCAGCGGCAGCCATAAACCCAAACAGTAGCTGCTGCTGATTGCAGTCAACTGTTTTTCCATATAGCATCTTTAATTTCTCAATCAAAGTTTATTGAGCCGGGTGTTGTCAGCAGTGCCAACCACAACTTGAAGTTCAGACAAAATTTGAGCATTGTATAAGCAGCTTTACACACAGAGAAGAAACCTCGCTATTTGTAGAAATATATTGTGATGTAAGTATGTCCATGTTTTGGGTTTAACACATAAGTAGACAATGGTCCATAATAATGGCCCATGCTCCAGATCATGTTCATATCTCAGCAGGCAGTCTTGATTTTTGTAGCCTCTAAACTACTGATTATCACCTAGGATACTTAAATCTCTTGACATAATAAGGTTATATTGATGTATTCCTATCATTATAAATATTAACTTTTATGATGTAGATAGTGCTATTATATTTTGCAATACTTTATAAACAAACTAATTAGCTATATTTGTCCCTCCACCAATGGATCTTACAATCTATTGCTCTTACAGTTGCAGCTCCCCGTTACCCCTAGGCAGTGGTGGAGGACCCCCAGTTGGCTGTATGAGCTAGCATTTCACCTCTGGGTCGAATTCTTGACTCTTTGTTGGGTGAAATAAATTGGGCTAGATAAGTTAATAAAACCATCAAGGATTAGGACACAGGATATCCGAAAATAACCAAAAATGCAGACTCCAGGCTCTACTTACAATCAATGGAGAAAAAGGGCCTTTAAAGTGGATGTAAACTCTTCATACACCCAGTAAAGTGAACAGCCTCAGATAATACATAGAGATGAACCAAATCTCACTACATACGTTTTACATGTATATCTGCTGTCTTCACATTTATATACTGTTTAGAAAGTTCAGATCATGTTAGGTGATTTTCTCTTCCTTGTTTAACAGACAGTGCGATATCTGGGCATACAGCTAAGATGGCTAACATTGCTGATTTGGAGGAAAGGCACACTCCCCCTCTCATCATAGGCAGAGACTCTCAGAGGTGTTTTGTAACAGAGCCAGCTCCCTGCTAATCTATTTTAGCAACCTCCCCTGACAGAAATGTCGGGCTGCATTTATCTGATGTGTCCGAGAATTTGTCAGGAGTTATCAGGCTGATAACAGAGGAATGGTTCAAGAGAAAGCAAAGGGACTTACGAAATTATGCAGATATGTACCCAGCTCAAATTTCATGAATTGGCCTGAACTGCCACTCTGTACTCTTTTCCGAGTGGGAGGCAGTTTTGAAGCAGGGCACAAACTTCTTGGATGAACCACCAGAACTCCCTACAATGTCCACAGCTTGAATCCAACTCTAGTGAACATTCTTAAGCACACAGTCTCTCTTGATGTTCCAATCCAGATCACAGGTCACTTTCCTGCTCTACTTCCCCTGGATATACATTCCAGCAGCATAACAGGAAGCTGCATGCATTAAACCAGCCATAGATGGATCAAATCTCGGCTGGTTCAGCAGGGACTGGCTGAGGTTCAATCCATATATGAGCAGGCTGGTTGTACTGAAGTTTATCCATCATGTGATGACTGTCGGTGGCTATAGCAGCCAGCAATGATCATTGTATATATAGCTTGGGCCGCCCTGTAGCACAGCACACCCCTACCTTCCCTTTAGGCAGGAGGCCTTGGGGAAAGAGAGAATACAGACAGACACACACACCTCCTCACCAGGCAAATGAACTTCCTGAAAATTACCCCAAATACTAATATCCTCCCTATCATCATGACCACTGGCAATACATCCCCTAGTAGTTGTCCAGGGAGGCAGAAATATTCATAATTTAAGATTATTGTATCCTTTAACACTATTGCCAGGGCCACCCCTCAGCTGTAGGTAACAGACAATGACACTGATGCCTAGTACACACGTACGGGTTTCCCGGCTGACTTTTTCCCACCAGGAAACCTGAGGGGAAAACCAAGAACCTGCTCGGTTACTTTGCCCGACTGGAAAACTGCCATGAGAGCTTTGGTCGGGAAACCTGGCCTTGTGTATGCTTCACTGCAGTCTTTTCCCATAGAAAAACTGCCAGCTTAAAAAACGCCGGGAATCCCGTTGGGGAAAAAGAGAGCTGGTTCTCCTTTTTTTTTTCCGGCAGTTTTCCTGTTGGGAAAACTGCGATGGAGCATACACACAGACAGGATTCCCGGCCAAAAGCTCTCATGGCAGTTTTCCCGTTGGAAAATCTGTACGTGTGTACGAGGCATGAATTTAGGGAAGACTGGAGCAGGGCACAATTAGAGCTCAGGCTGACTACAGCCCTGCGGTACTAAATTTAAGTTAGGGACACTCCTGCTAAAAGCAGGAGCTCTACACAATTATCGCAGAATGCCAGTGTGGGTGAAAGCTGCTTAACATGCCAGTATGTTTTTAAGTCTGTGAAAGAAAGTGGTGGCATCCATGGGAAACCTACATGAATACAGGAGAAACATGAAAACTCCACTGTCCCTGTTAAGGACTGAATCCAACATCCAATTTTTGCAAGGCAAGAGCACTAACCACTAAACTACCAATTGAGAAAAACATTAAGCATATAGTATTTTCATCCCAACTTGTTTTTTCCAATTGTTTTATTGTACAGGTTTGCTAATTTTACTATACATTATGTAGAATCAATTTTGACAGTATTCTTTATGTACGGTTCATTCACAAAGATTATATGAAGAATATGTGAAATCTTCTAGAGTGGAAACATATGGCTAAATTATAGAAATGATTTGTCACTCAATTTGATAGCTGGATCAGGGAATGATTATGTGTCGAAGTGTATGTCTGACAGGTGCAGACACCCCTGGACTAAATCTTGGGAGAAGAACTAGATTTGAACTTGCTTGAGTAAAAATAATAGGTGCATAGATATACACATATGACCATTATAGGCAGGGGTCATCTCAGAAAACAATTGTTTGGTTACTGTCACCTTATGTCTATTGGCCAACCTAGATGTGTGTATGTAATTGAAAGGCTAAAAAACAAGCCTGAGTATGTCTCTTGCCATTTAAATTGTCAGCGGCATGATATTCTATATGTGGCTGGAAGAAGATCTGAGAAAAGTATGTCCCTTCGAACTATTTGTGTGGTAGTCCGCAGCACTCATAAATCTTTGCTAAACTCTTTTTCGGAGTGTGTGAGCTTTTTAAGACCACTACATCGATGAAGAAAAACTATAATCTGTGTTTGACAGTCAGTATGATAAAATGTATAGACAAAAAGAACATAATTTCTTTTTAATGCAGAAAAAAATGCTTCTCTAGTCCTGTATATGGGGCAAGGAAGCCAATCCTATTCTTGCATTAAAGTGAAAAAACACCTTGCCGTGTCCGGCCCCCCAGCACCCTCGTTTTACTTACCTGATCCCCGAATTTCCGTGGGCATGATCCCGCGTCGCTCTCTCCATGGCTTCTTGACTCTTCATTGGATAGATTGATAGCAGCGCAGCCATTGGCTCCTGCTGCTGTCAATCAAATCCAATGGTGCGGGTGCCAGGGGCGGGGTCGAGTCATACACTCGTCGGCTATGGACGGCGAGTGTATGACACAGGAGCGCGCCTGCAAGGTAACCCCCTCGGGAGAGAGCTTCCCAAAGGGGGTTATCTATTGCGGGGAAGAGTCGCGAGAGCCGCCGCGGGACAGGAGGATCGGGGCCACTCTGTGCAAAACGAACTGCACAGTGGAGGTAAGTATGACATGTTTGTTTATTTAAAAAAAAAACTGAACCTTTAGTACCGATACCATTTTTTTAAGACCCAGTACTAGTACAGATACTTTTTCTCAAGTACTCGCCGATACCAATTACCATGACAGTTTTTTTAGGGCTTGTTCACACCATACATACATGCATGAAAACTGATGGGAAAACCGCACAGATTTTTCTTGTAGAGACATCACTTTCACATAAGTTCCTACAGCCTGTTCGCATATGTGCGGGCCAGCCGCAGTGCGATTTGAAATAGAGCCCTTTAAGATTTCAGTCCAGTGCAGGTGCGATTTCTAATCTCACACTATTCACATTGGAATCACACCTGAACCACTGAATGAATTTGCACCGGACTGGGCTTTGAAATTGCTCTGCAAAGGGGCACGCACAGATGTGAACTGAATCTGAAGGCATCAGTTTAAGTATCGGAGCATTTGCACAAGTACTTGTGCAAATGCTTAGTATCGGCACCGATACTGGTATCAGTGCAGCGCTAATTACTTTAGTAAATACAGAATGTAAAAAGAGTTTGTAATAATAAAAAATAAAAGGATAATTTAGTTTTGTTATTAGACTTCTAATGTCTCTCCATAGATCACTTGGGGCCATCTCTTCTACTGTCTTGCCAGTTGGTTGAGTCATCCTTGTTGCAAGGAGATAAGGTTTGATAACACGGAAGGCTCCATGACAAATTATAATAAATTCCAATCCAAATGTAGAATTTATGCTAAGTGGACTAAAACAGTTCTACTGGACAGATAGACTTTTTTTGTTACGTACTGGGCAAGTGGGCATGTGACAATCCTAAATCAAAGTTCAGGGTTTTTCTTTATTACAGCACATTAAAAAGTGAAAGCAAACATCTAAGAAATGGCTCATTATTAAATGTTTTATAACACAGTGCTATGTTTTGTGTATATATTTGTGATCTCCAGTAATTTATGTTTGCTATCTCCACGTTTTGTATATATTACAGGTATACTATCTCTAAGTCGAGATCAAGGTTTATGTGTGTTTATAATCTGTGTTTATGTACAATGCATGCATCTGCATATGTCTTTGCCATGTTTGTCTATTTTTCTGGGTCTGGTTTATACAAAAGTTTATGTATTGTGTTAACACTGTAATTCTTTCATTAGTATTTGGTTACTGTTGCAGAATATAAAACATAACTGCTTTGCATTATAATATTACTGTGGATAAAATCTCCAATACTCCATATATTTCAGATCCTTTCAATAATACAATATTTATTCTATCTGCCTTTAAAGGGTCACTAAAGGAATTTTTTTTTTAGCTAAATAGCTTCCTTTACCTTACTGCAGTCCTGGTTTCATGTCCTCATTGTTCATTTTTTTCTCTGATGTTGCTGTAATTCTGCTCTGTCCTGGACACTTCTTGGTTGTCTGTTTCCTGATGACCACAGTACTGGGAGCTTCTAGTTTCGTTTTCCAAACCCTCACTTCTCTATGGCTCTATACAGCACAGAGGCAGGATAACATGCAAAAACGAAACTGAAACTACAGGTACATTATATGATTGATTTTTATCTATTTTTAATCGTTTTTAAAAGGAATCAGTTAACTATTATGTCTCTATACCCTGTAAACAGTCATTTGAGCAAAAAAAATGTTTTCCTTTACAACTCCTTTAATGCAAAATGTTTAACCAGGGTCCTACCATATCTTCTTTTTTTGTTTTTAAATTTGTGCCACTATACACATATATAGCTGGCCATACACCAGTAGAATTTTGTTCAAAATGTTTCATTTTTGGAATGTTTGTTTGATTATTTTTTTTATGTTTAGTGGGTTTCATTCTTCGATCATTCTCTACCATAGTGACGTGACGAGAACAATTAAAGGAACAGGAATACATTTTTTTTCTCAAACAAACCAAATGAAACCAGCAAAAATTGTACATGTTGCAATGAAACCTGTTTAATAAGTCTGCTATTCAATTTCAACATTTTACATTTTTAAGGGCATTCAAACAAAATTAGTTAACTTTATTATGGCAAGAAAGAACTTTCTAACAAGCCATTTTTTTTCTACGAATATTTGAACACAAATTTGAGAAGTTTCAGTGCTGAAGTTTTAGGCACAGATGAATTTTTGCATTGTGTAAGGCCCCGTACTCACGACCAAACATGTCTGCTGAAACTGGTCCGCGGACCAGTTTCAGCAGACATGTTTGGCCGTGTGTAGGCACGAGCGGACCATTTTCGGGCGGATCGGACAGGTTTCCAGCGGACAACTGTTTCCTGGACTTGCTTTAAAAAAGTCCGCTGGAAACCTGTCCCCCCGACATGTACGGTCGTCTGTAAAGACCTACCGTACATGTCCGGCCGCCCGCCATCCCTCGCATGCGTCGAATGACTTCGACGCATGCGTGGAAGCATTTTAAAGGCAGGCCGCCCACGTCGCCGCGTCATTGTCGCGGCGACACCGCGTCATCGACGCGGCGACACCGCGGACACGCCCCGCGTATTGTTTACGCGCGGACTTCTGTACGATGGTGTGTACAGCCATCGAACAGAAGTCCCCGGGCAGACATGTCCGATGAAAACGGTCCGCGGACCGGTTTCATCGGACATGTCTGCTCGTGAGTACTCGGCCTTAGATTTTGGTGAAGCTCTGCTTAAAGATGTATGTCTAAGCAATATAAAAACCTGTTCAGTAGATCGCTACAATGTATGCACATGTTGTATCCCTTTAAAATCCTGCAGGTATTGAAAAATATCTCTTGATTCTGCCAGAAATCAAGCGAGCTCTTAAATTCCTTTGTGAGCTTACAGCACAGTTTAATTGTCAGAAACTCTCTGCACTTTGCATCAATTATGGTCTCTCTAGAGCAGGGTTTCTCAACTCCAGTCCTCGAGGCGCCCCAACAGGTCATGTTTTCAGGCTTTCCATTATTTTGCACAGGTGATTTGATCAGTTTCACTGCCTTGTAATTACCACAGCTGTTTCATCTGAGGGAAATCCTGAAAACATGACCTGTTGGGGCGCCTTGAGGACTGGAGTTGAGAAACACTGCTCTAGAGCAGGGATGTCAAACTGGCAGCTCTTCAGCTGTTGTAGAACTACAAGTCCCATCCTCCCAGCCGCAAGCCATCCGTGCTCTAGAGTGTCTTCCACGTTGACCACCATTATACTGAATCTGTTTTAATGTTTTTTTAATAACATGTTTTTAATTATGGCATTCTGTAAATCCTGATTGCAGGTTCCACAAAGAGAAAACAAAGATACATCATAGCTGTAGATAAGAAAAGGAATATGTTATACATAGTCAGGACTACATCATGTTGTTTATATAGACAATGTAAAGAGCAAGGCTAATTAACTCCCTTATCAATACAGCCACTGGAGATTATTTTTGATCTATGTGCATACTGTTTTCACCAGTCTTATCTAGCACTTACACTTTCAAGCTCTAACATTTAAACAGTGATACAAATATGTACTTGTTAGGCTCCTGCTAAGCACCCAAGACCACCTTAAAAATACCCTTTCACCAATTGGCACCTATACACATTTTACCTGTGTTATAGTAGTGCATCTGTAGCTCTCATGAATTACTTGGCTATTCATTATATTTTCACCCTGTTACAGGTTTTATGCCCCGTACACACGGCCGGGATTTCCGACGGGAAAACTGCGATGAGAGCTGTTGGCTGGGAATCCCGACCGTGTGTATGCTCCAATCGCAGTTTTTCGGACAGGAAAACTGACAATAACAACCGGCAAAAAAAAACAAAAAACGAACGGTCTCTCTTTTTTTTTTCCGTCAGGATTCCCGACTGACTTTCCCGTCGGAAATCCTGGCTGAGTGTAAGGGGCATTAGACTGTTAGACTGCATTCATGGAGTGCAACTGTGATGCAACTTTGGATGGGTGCAAATTGGACACGACTTTGGCTTTGACCAGTGATGTTGGACAACTGTTGTACACAAGTTACATTGTATAACATTCAGGTACAACTTTCATGCAACTTCTGAGGGTTAACATTGAAGTCTATAGCCCTCAAGTTGCATGAAAGTCCGACCAAAGAAGTGCATGAACTACTTTGAAGTTGCTGCAACTTTGTTATGAATATATAATGGGTATCTTTGGGGAACCATTTGTCATGCAACTTTGATGTCCAAAGTTGCATGACAGTTGCACAAGTGTGAATGGAGCCTAAGGCAATCCTCCTGACTCCTGGTTGAATTTAGGGCTGATAAAGGAAACTCAACAAATGCAGGGCCTAGTACTATCTGCTCATGGGATAAATTGTAGTAGCCAGAAAGGCTCTCCCCATCTGCCAGGCACATATTCATGCATGCTCTCCATTATGGAAGAATTTGATATTGTCGACTACAGTCTCTGATTACCTAAAGTTACTTAATAGGATCTGAAACAGATCCCAACCATGAGAAAACATAACCATCACCGCACCTAAGAACAAGAAAACAAAAAAGAATAAGTAGCAGTGGTAGATTTAACAAGTACCTGTACACCCATTACCGTTCTTGCTTTTAGTTGAACTTGGTTGTGGGTGTTTGATGTTTACCATATGAGTTGTGTCTCATAATTCATGTGGGCTGCTTAGTGTTTAAGCCATTCCTCAGCTTGTAGTGTGTGGTTTTAGCAGCTCATGTGCGTTTGATGGAAAGTAACAACTGGCGATAACTACACAGAATATTATTCAGACTTTAACCTCCCTCTTTCTGTCTCTCGAGTCATGGTCCTTCTCTTTCTCCACTTGGCCGTCCACATATTCCTGCCTGATCTAAGCACTGTAATGAGTGCAGCTGCTGTTTAGAAACTGATACACTGTCTCTTTAAGGGCTAAAGAAAATTGTGGGGCCTTAAGCCTTTAATGCCTTGGAGAGTTTAAGCAGACTAACAGAAAAGACAGGGTTAATGTGCCATAAACAGAAGCATTATCTAATAGAAAAATTACATCTACCCTGCCCATCACTGTTCACATATACATATGTAAACTAGAGGGTTACAAATGTCATCAATTATGTGTACTTCCAATCCCATATGTCATTTTACTATGGCAACTTTTACAGCAAAAAATATATATTGTATATCTTGCAAAAGGGACTGTGGTCACTTTGTCTGTGGCTGGGATTTATATATCCAAAACAACCAAAGCCATTCCTGGCTATGGCTATATGCATACTGTCACTGAGCTTTAAAGTAAAATTTCAGGCCAAACCATAATCTCAGTATCTTAATTCTAAACCCAATATATGTCTTGCTTTACTCATTTGGGTGCAAGCATCTGGTATGCAAACAGTTCAGAAAAGGTAAATTGTGGTAAAGGTTTTCATACATCCGATGGGTGACAATATGAAAAAAATGACTGCTTGGAATTTTCTTCTATACCAGGGGTCCTCAAACTATGGCCCTCCAGTTGTTTAGTAACTACAATTCCCATCATGCCTAGTCATGTCTGTGAATGTCAGAGTTTTACAATGCCTCATGGGACGTGTAGTACCGCAACAGCTGGAGGGCTGTAGTTTGAAGATCCCTGTTCTATACTGTAGTTACCCATTTCTCCCTAGCCTTTTGTTAAACAATGAAGGAGTAGCAACTCATTAATTAGGTTTGTGTCAGTGTAAAGCCCCATACACTCCTTTAGATTTTCTGCAGATTTTTGTCTTCAGATTTACCAAAACCATGTAGTGCAAGGGCCTGCCTGATTGCATGCAAATTGAAACACCTAAGGCTTGACCTCATATTCTATGGTTTTGGTAAATCTGAAAACAAAAATCTTCAGAAAATCGAATGGAGTGTATGGGGTCTTAAGCCTGGTACACACGATCGGATTTTCAGCGGACAAAGCGTAGGACACGGGTACAACTTAGATCCAGAGGATTAATTCAGTTCCACACTGGATGTCAGCAACCACCAGATAGGCCTACTCTCACTGGCCGCTAGGTGCGAAGCTCGTCAAAGTCTCTGCCACAGACTTGATAAGTGTTGTCAGGCCGTCCCACGATCTTCTGCCACAAGATCGTGTAACCACTCGCACACTTTGTACAGTTCCAATAAAGTACACAACTCGCGGTGCCAAGAATCTTTCAGCCAGCCAGCAGCACAGTGAGGTAAATTTTGCCAGGATGCGTCCTTCAATTGAATCCCACTGGTTCAGCTTCCTCCTGTAGGTAAAGTAGCAAAGGACCATCCCTGAATTAGTAGGCCCCAGAAACTCCTGGGCCTATTCTCAGTTGCGAGGCCCCAGACCAGCCCCACTATCTCTAGAACACCTTTGGCATGAATTAGAGCGGAGACTGCGAGTCAGGCCTTCTCATCCACATCAGTGCCTCACAAATGTACTTATGAAAGAGTGGTCAAACATTCCAATAGTCATACTCCTAAACCTTGTGGACAGTCTTCCCAGAAGAGTTGAAGCTGTTATAGCTGCAAAGGGTGTGAAAACTCAATATTGTACACTACGGACTAAGATTGGGATGCCATTGAAGTTCATGTGCATGTAAAGGCAGGGGTCCCAATACTTTCGCCATTATAGTGTTTGAATATGTGTGTGTGTTTGTGTGTGTGTGTGTGTGTGTGTGTGTATGTATGTATGTATGTATGTATGTATGTATGTGTATGTGTGTGTGTATATACAGTTGCAATAAAAAGTAAACCCTTTTGGAATGATATGGATTTCTGCACAAATTGGTCATAAAATGTGATCTGGTCTTCATCTAAGTCACAACAATAGACAATCACAATCTGCTTAAACTAATAACACACAAAGACTTAAATATTACCATGTTTTTATTGAACGCATCACAGTTCAGGTGTAAAAAGTATGTAAACCCTTGGAGCTAATTGGAGTGAGGTGTCAGCCAACTGGAGTCCAATCAATGAGAGGAGATTGGAGGTGTTGGTTACAGCTTCCCTGCCCTATAAAAAACACACACCAGTTCTGGGTTTGCTTTTCACAAGAAGCATTGCCTGATTTGAATGATGCCTCACACAAAAGAGCTCTCAGAAGACCTACGATTAAGAATTGTTGACTTGCATAAAGCTGGAAAGGGTTATAAAAGTATCTCCAAAAGCCTTGCTGTTCATCGGTCCACGGTAAGACAAATTGTCTATAAATGGAGAAAGCTCAGCACTGCTGCTACTCTCCCTAGGAGTGGCTGTCCTGTTAAGATGACTGTAAGAGTACAGCACAGACTGCTCAATGAGGTGAAAGAGAATCCTAGAGTGTCGGCTAAAGACTTACAAAAGTCTCTGGCATATGCTAACATCCCTGTTAGCGAATCTACGATACGTAAAACACTAAACAAGAATGGATTTCATGGGATCACCTGGCTGTTCCACAGCAGTACTGGCAAAATATTCTGTGGACAGATGAAACCAAAGTTGAGTTGTTTGGAAGAAACACACAACACTATGTGTGGAGAAAAAGAGGCACAGCACACCAACATCAAAACCTCATCCCAACTGTGAAATATGGTGGTGGGGGTATCATGGTTTGTGGCTGTTTTGCTGCATCAGGGCCTGGACGGATTGCTATCATCGAAGGAAAAATGAATTTCCAAGTTTATCAAGACATTTTGCAGGAGAACTTAAGGCCAACTGTCCGCCAGCTGAAGCTCAACAGAAGATGGGTGTTGCAATAGGACAACGACCCAAAGCATATAAGTAAATCTACAACAGAATGGCTTAAACAGAAGAAAATACGCCTTCTGGAGTGGCCCAGTCAGAGTCCTGACCTCACCCCGATTTGAGATGCTGTGGCATGACCTCAAGAAAGCGATTCACACCAGACATCCCAAGAATATTGCGGAACTGAAACAGTTTTGTAAAGAGGAATGGTCAAGAATTACTCCTGACCGTTGTGCACATCTGATCTGCAACTACAGGAAACGTTTGGTTGAAGTTATTGCTGACATAGGAGGTTCAACCACTTATTCAATCCAAGGGTTTACATACTTTTTACACCTGAACTGTGATGTGTTCAATAAAAACATGGTAATATTTAAGTCTTTGTGTGTTATTAGTTTAAGCAGATTGTGATTGTCTATTGTTGTGACTTAGATGAAGATCAGATCACATTTTATGACCAATTTGTGCAGAAATCCATATCATTCCAAAAGGGTTCACATACTTTTTATTGCAACTGTATGTATATATGTGTGTGTGTATATGTATATGTATGTATATATATACATACACACTATTACGACATGTTTCACTCCATGTAGTTTGAATAAGTACAGTTCATAATAGCGTGACATGTAACCCTTTCTCCAATGGACAGTGCTTGGCTTATGTCATGCTTAGACAGACAGCAACTGCTTGAGATGTCAGAGATTTCATAGAACATTGTTAGAGAACATGATATATTGCCTCCAGTAATTTTTGCATAGAGGAGTGCAAGGAATGCAGAGAAAAAAAAAAGATCGGTCTTTCAAATACTCAAGTCATGTTGTCATTGTTCACAACTGTAGCTAAGCATTTTCTGTGTGTAAAATCCAATGCCCAATACCAGTGAGCAGATGCTCTCAATGCCAGACTGCTGTCACATTTCGGAACCCATGACATGCCACCCAATACTGTAATAGAAAAGTGAGATGTGTTTCCCTACAAACCGTTTCAGGTGTGAAGTTTGCCCTTCACATACATAGTCATATTCAAATTCATATCATTCAATGCACAATGCATGCTTACAACACATAAAGACTAATTTATGTGTGTGTTTATGTTGGGGGTGGAGGGTCAGATCAAGAAAGTGTGCACAATATACTACAAGAACTCTAAAACTGGCCTATAGGCTAGGCGTATAGGCGTATAGGGGCGGGCTAGGGTTGTATATTGACAGGCTAGGGCAGTATAGGGACAGGCTGGGGTAGTATATAGACAGGCTAGGGCAGTATAGGGGTGGGCTAGGGTAGTATATTGACACGCTAGGGCAGTATAGGGGCAGGCGGAGTGGCCCGGAAGGCAGTTGTCGTCATAACACACAAAACTGCTGGTTAAAAAATTCTTGGTCATAAATTTGCTGGGTACATGGAAGAGAAGGAAAGGTGGCCGTGGTTCAATTTGCTGCCCCTCTCAAAGTGCTACCTGGGTCCAATAGACCCACTTGGACCCTTGGTAGGGCCGGCCCTGCTCCAATGTGAACCCAGCCTCAGTGAATCCCCCCCCCCCCACAGTGTCTAAGTGGGGATGATTCCTCCATCCACATGTTCTCTTCCATTTAGATAGCTCTCCTTGGGAAAACACTGTAAAGTACTAGAGTGTCTTTTTGTACACAATAAAAAACATCACTGTAATTAGGGAGAGGAAATCATTGTGTACTTTTTTAAACCCCTTTTTTTACAATCTTTTGCTTGAGCTGGAGAGTGGAGGCGCTATCTTATACAGTCTGTTTCCTTTTACAACTGCTGTAAAGCAATAAACCCCCCCCCCCCCCTGCCATCTTTATAACGTAACACTCATCCCATAGTTCTTTTGACTTTACAAGCATAAGGAAAAATAATAATGACAAACATAATGTCTGTAAAAGTTTAGTTTGCCTCCCTCTTATATGATGAAATACTGGATACTGGAAAGGAATGAACTGTCAGTCCTAGAATGTGACACAATACATTCAAGGTCATGTTCAAAGCACATTACTTCTGATGATGTACGCAGTCTCTCTGCCCAAGGTCAAAGGCATTACTGCTGATACTTATCAGACTTTTGAACTGAGCATACACATTGTCACTGTCGGGAATCTGTGTGGAAGGGCATAATAAGAGAAGTGAGCATTACTGAAATGGAAAGACATGTTAAAAGTCACATTTAGTATTTATTTTTCATTATTTGACACAATGTTTTTCATTGTTTTGTGTTGGGTGTGATTTTTATTTTTTTTGCTTGTCATTCTATAGTATCAGAAGTGTATTTCATCTATAAATTCAGATTGAAGATTCTTCTTCTGGTGGCTGTCTGTGCATCAGATAAGCAAAGTTAACAACCTTGTTAAATGTTAACAAAAATCCATCACCAGCCACTTAGGCAAAGTATGGTTTTTAATCGGTCCTAACAAACGGATAGACTAATGCCCTGTACACACGATCGGTCAATCCGATGAAAACGGTCAGATGGATTTTTCCATCAGTTATCCGATGAAGCTGACTGATGGTCAGTCGTGCCTACACACCATCGGTTAAAAAAACTATTGTGTCAGAACGCGGTCATATAAACCATGTATGACGGCACTATAAAGGGGAAGTTCAAATCCAATGGCGCCACCCTTGGGGCTGCTTTTGCTGATTCCGTGTTACTGCGTGTTAGTAAAAGTTTGGTTAGAGCCAATTCGCCCTTTTCAGTCTCCGTGCTTTGCAGATCGTTTTCTCATGTTCAGTTTGTGCTTGTGGGTTTGTATCTGTCTTTCAGTGCTTGCAGTCAGGTTGTATCTGTTTTGCAGTGCATTCCTGTCCAGTCAATTTCTCTTTTTCAGTTCGTTCTTTACAGGCCTTGCTGTTCCTGGGTGCGTTCTGTTTCAAGTGTGTTCTGACCAGCCGACAGGTTTGAAGCCATGTTGGAAGTGCGTTCTCATTCTCGAGTTTGTGCTGCGTATGGGCTGTCTTCTGCAGTTCATAATGTTTCCCGATCTGTGGCCGTGAACAGGGCGAGGAGGAGTTCATGGGCCAAGAATTGGTTGCGCCAGCGTGACCAATTTTCTCATATGCCTCTGCTTTGGGAAATCCAGGAGAATAACCCTGATTTCAGGAACTTTCTCCTGGATTTCTCTATATGACGGACCCCGTTTTCCACCGTCTTTTGTATATTCTGTCCCCCTATATCACGAGGCAGGACACTCCCCCCGGGCGCTTGGGATCATCATCCCGGAGACGTGTTCTGCCATCATCCAAGTGATGCAGAAGGACTATATTAAGGTAAGTTTTCTCCTTTAACATCACAATCTATGTTTTAATGTATGCTAATGTCTTGTATTTCTTGCATCATTCCCTAATTACCATGATTGTAATATGCTGTGAATGTCCCCTTTGTCCCCATGCATGCTGTAAGCTTTGAATGCTCCTTTTTTGGCCTACATGCATATTTCCCTTCACTAACCTCTTCAGCATGCTATCCTAGGCCCAAACACACCTAGCCTAGTCTTTTTCAAACTTGTTTTTTGTCTGCTCCATTGTAGTTCTGCCCCCCCCCCCCCTTAAAATGTGTCCCAATGTCTTGATTCTTATTCAATTTAGGCAGAGTGCCAGAGGAATTTTTTTTCTGGGCCCCAACTCAGCTAGTACCCCCCCCCCCCCAGAGGGGTAAAAGAGTCTGATAAGTGGGCCTATTTTTTTATTTTTTTTTTTGGTTTGAAATGCTCACTCAAATAAATGTTATACTGATGTTGGACAATGATGTATTTTGTATTGTGATTGCAATGTTTATGTGCCAAAGTACTAATTTTTCTTTATGTTTGACTCCAAAGTTTCCTTCCACGCCACAGGAATGGCAGATTGTGGCCGCGTACACACGGGCAAACATGTACGATGAAACCGGTCCGCCGGACCGTTTTCACCGTACATGTCTGCCCGGGGATTTCTGTACGATGGCTGTACTAACCATCGTACAGAAATCTGCGCGTAAACAATACGCAGGGCGTGTCCGCGCCGTCGCCGCGATGATGACGCGGCAACGTGGGCGGGCCTGCCAGTTAAATGCTTCCACGCATGCGTCAAAGTCATTCGACGCATGCGAGGGATGGCGGGCGCTCGGACATGTACGGTAGGTCTGTACAGACGACCGAACATGTCCGAGCGGGCAGGATTTCAGCGGACTGTTTTAAAACAAGTCCAGAAATATTTGCCCGCTGGGAAAAGGCCCGGCGGGCAAATGTTTGCTGGAATCCTGCACGCTCGGGCCTACACACGACCGAACATGTCTGCTGAAACTGGTCCGCGGACTCATTTTTCCACCATTGCAGACCAATCGTGCTCCCATTGGCAGCCAGATAATGACAGGATAAAGAGGAGAGCCGCGGATCACAGAGCGGTATAGCCCACTGTTAGAACTTACACTGAAATTTCCTCCGCTCTGCTCGCTCACACAGCCCCGCCGCCTCCTGACCCTGCGCCTGTGATAGACAACACATTCCAGCATTGGACCCGCATTCTGTCTGTTACAGGCACAGGGTCAGGAGGAGGCAGGGCTGTGTGAAATTTCAATGTAAGTTCTAACAGCGGGCTAAACTGCTCTGTGATCCGTGGCTCTTCTCTTCTTCTGTGCTCTCTGCCATCAGGGCGATCGCTGGGAGAACAGCTCCCGATCAATCCCACTGCGGTGCTCCCCCCCACTCCCAGGCAGCCCAGTTCCTCGCCAGACCTTATTTTCCACTCACAAAATGCGAGTGGAAAATTTGAGGTGTGTGTGTATATACAGTGCCTTGCGAAAGTATTCGGCCCCCTTGAACTTTGCGACTTTTTTGCCACATTTCAGGCTTCAAAAATAAAGATATAAAACTAATTTTTTTGGGAGAATCAACAAGTGGGACACAATCATGAAGTGGAACGAAATTTATTGGATATTTCAAACTTTTTTAACAAATAAAAAACTGAAAAATTGGGCGTGCAAAATTATTTAGCCCCTTTACTTTCAGTGCAGCAAACTCTCTCCAGAAGTTCAGTGAGGATCTCTGAATGATCCAATGTTGACCTAAATGACTAATGATGATAAATAGAATCCACCTGTGTGTAATCAAGTCTCTGTATAAATGCACCTGCACTGTGATAGTCTCAGAGGTCCATTTAAAGCGCAGAGAGCATCATGAAGAACAAGGAACACACCAGGCAGGTCCGAGATACTGTTGTGGAGAAGTTTAAAGCTGGATTTGGATACAAAAAGATTTCCCAAGCTTTAAACATCCCAAGGAGCACTGTGCAAGTGATAATATTGAAATGGAAGGAGTATCAGACCACTGCAAATCTACGAAGATCTGGCCGTCCCTCTAAACTTTCAGCTCATACAAGGAGAAGACTGATCAGAGATGCAGCCAAGAGGCCCATGATCACTCTGGATGAACTGCAGAGATCTACAGCTGAGGTGGGAGACTCTGTCCATAGGACAACAATCAGTCGTATACTGCACAAATCTGGCCTTTATGGAAGAGTGGCAAGAAGAAAGCCATTTCTTAAAGATATCCATAAAAAGTGTTGTTTAAAGTTTGCCACAAGCCACCTGGGAGACACACCAAACATGTGGATGAAGGTGCTCTGGTCAGATGAAACCAAAATCCAACTTTTTGGCAACAATGCAAAACGTTATGTTTGGTGTAAAAGCAACACAGCTCATCAGGAGGAATGGGCAAAAATTTCAGTCTCTCGATGTGCAAAACTGATAGAGACATACCCCAAGCGACTTACAGCTGTAATCGCAGCAAAAGGTGGCGCTACAAAGTATTAACTGAAGGGGGCTGAATAATTTTGCACGCCCAATTTTTCAGTTTTTTATTTGTTAAAAAAGTTTGAAATATCCAATAAATTTCGTTCTACTTCATGATTGTGTCCCACTTGTTGATTCTTCAAAAAAAATTACAGCTTTATATCTTTATGTTTGAAGCCTGAAATGTGGCAAAAGGTCACAAAGTTCAAGGGGGACGAATACTTTCGCAAGGCACTGTATGTATATATATATGTGTGTGTGTGTGTGTGTATGTATATGTATATGTGTATGTATATATGTATATATATATATATATATATATATATATATATATATACATACATACATACATACATACATACATACATACATACATACATACATACATACATACATACATACATACATATATATATATATATATACGTATATATAATTATATATTAGATCATTTTAGACAAATTCTCTTCATAACTTCCAACTAACAATTCAGCTTAGAATTTTGGTGCATGGTGCTGAGGGCCAGTGAAAAGTAGTGGTGGTGACATGCCTAGATAGGCTTACATGCTTAGCATTGCCTATCTGTCCTAGCGTGATTTAGTTTGCAGCTGTGCCTTCTATTTGGGAGCTTCAGGACTTGGGAAAATGTGCACAGCGTGCATGTACTCCTGCGGTCAGACTTCTGCTGCCACACCCCTGCCCAGCTTGTCACAAGGAAGGACCAGAGTGCAGAAGCCTGTGAAGTACGACTTTTACATAGGCATTGTTTGCTTGTTTTCTATTTGGACTGCTGCTGCCATGCCACCCCAGCCCTACACTTTTTTGAGTGGTTGTGGTTGGGATATGTGATGTCAGCAGATCATCCAATCGCCACAAATTTCCCCTTCGCAACCTCTCTAGCCTGTGAAACAGCCATAGAGAGCTGCCACGTCACTGCTGATCAACAAATAAAAGAAGGAATAACTTCTGGTTTACCTTGTATTACTCTTACTTTTTTTTTTTTTTAAACTGATGGGTGTGATGTTTGAACATTCATATCCACTTCCTCTTTAAAAACCAAAAAACAATAAAAAGAGCAGAAGGATGACTTTTAAGTATGCTGCTGCTCCTTCATTGTTCAATCAGTATACTGGGTGAGTCTGTGTCCTGCTGTAATACATTAGTTGCAGGGGATGTCCCAGAGCTGACAATGCTTTTGGACAGGGATGGCTGGCTCAAAGATGAATGCAGATAATTTAAAATTTCCTTTAGCAGGTAAAACGGCATACATTTGATTTGATATGTATATGTATTTTTTACCAGGTATTTGCCTGGAGTTCTTGATAAAGCATTTTTCTAATGTATATTCCACTCCTCTAAATACAAAAATATCCAGTTTCTGATTTATGTGACTTCATCTGTAGGCTGTAAAAGTATGCAGGCGTACACACAATCATCTGTGAAATGTTTACTTTTACTGGGAAGCCGTTTAATGATAGCGTATTGTTCATTGTCCTTGTGAAAAGCACATGTTGTGTATTAAAGGATCACTTAACTAAAAGAGAAGTTGTCTGATTTAAATCATCTACGAATAACAGTCACAAATATACATGCATGAACATGTAAAACACGAGATGGTTTTCATTGTATTTACATCTTGTGATAAGCAACTGACATAATACTATTGTTAGCCATTTCTGATGGACACAGCGCTAGAGGTGCCCTTCACAAAACTTGTCAAATAAAAAAAATACCGCTCTGTAGGAATGAAAGCAGAACGATTTATGAGACGGGAAAGTTACAATGTAAATATAAAAACAGATACTATCTATAACAAACGGCATGGATTTATGAAGATGGATAACAAATGTGAACATGCAATTACAGTAGAAAGAGGTGTTCGCTAACGAAGTGTTCTGTCTTCTTTTGCTTTTCAATACCTATACCAGTGATGGCGAACCTTGGCACCCCAGATGTTTTGTAACTACATTTCCCATGATGCTCACCTATACTGCAGTCCATGAGCATCATGGGAAATGTAGTTACAAAACATCTGGGGTGCCAAGGTTCGCCATCACTGACCTATACAGATGAAACCTTGGTGTTAGAATTTATAGCTCTCAACTGTCACACATTCACACAGAGACTGTCCCTCTTTTGAGACCAAATCCATCTGTCCCTTGTGCAGCCTCGGTTGTCCCTCTTTTTTTAGTCTGATACATCTTTACACAAAATGTACTATTTTATTAATATCTTTATGCTGCACTAAAAACTCTACATTGTGGCATTTTTTTATGTTCAAAAGCCATTATTATAGGTTATAAAAACATAATAAAAAACGCACTGGCAGGTGCAAAATCAAGCGGCTGGCAAGATGCAGTCAGATAAACTGTGTAACAAAGGAAATAAATAACTTGCCACGCTAACTGTGATAATGTGCAAAACAAAATTATCCCTCCCCCAAAGACCCCGATGACGTCTGTTTTGACGAAACGCATAGCATGAAGCTATTGCATATGATGTCGTCACACCTATCTGGATCAGTAATTGCTCAGAGTATTTGCAACATTGCCCAGGAATGTTTTTTTTATACATAAGCGCTAATTAATTGTAAAAATGTGAGTAGTTTTATGCATTCTGGATTGCATCAAATGTTTTATATGGATTCACACTATGTGGGTTCTCCCATTTAGATTTTTTGGTGGATCTCATGAAATATATGGTTGCCATAGATTTTAACATACACTGGAGAGTGGGAGATATTGAAGAATTCTAGCATGGATCAAACCCCTTCACAATGAGACAATCATTTACAGGCTGATTTGATTCTGTTACAGTAAGAGTACATTTCTTACGGTGGTGATGGTCCACATGGTGATCATAAGATTTGATTCAACACGATATTTGTAACAGCACGGCGGTGATTTGGCGTTCAGTTGGGACTGTTATTACTTTTTGCACATATACAAAGTGGAACTTTTTTTGGATTTCACATTAATTGAGTGATTATTTTGTTTGCACATTATCACAGTTATAGTGGCAATTTATTTATTTCCATTATATAGGTCATAGAGGTAAAAAAAAAAACACTTGTATGGTTCATCCAATCAATTTCTGCATATGAGATATTTGTAGTCTGTATAACCAAGGCTGTGGCAGGGATGTGTCCCTTGCCTACATAATGTGTGCTAAAGGAGTACCTCTTTAGTTTTTCAGAAAGTTGAAACATATGGACATTTCAGGGTATGAATTCAAGATAATATACATATCAAGCTATGAAGACAATATAAAAGAAAGAGTCGCTGCTCCAGGTGTATGATGATAAACTGAGGTGGAATGTCTCGTAGAGTGCCAGCCCCGGCCGGCCTCCGTGGGAAACTTGTAAGAAAAGAAATGGCTGCACATCCAGGAATTCCGATTGCCTTTTATTGTTCAAAGTGATAACACCAAAGACACCAACACGAGGTCACGTAGACGTGTTTCACACAAACATCTTGTGCTTAATCATATTGAACAATAAAAGGCAATCGGAATTCCTGGATGTGCAGCCGTTTATTTTCTTACATATGAAGACAATATGGTTTTCCAAGCAGAATCTCAGACTAAACCACTTATGCTGGTCATACACTAGTAGACTTTTTTTAAACAAATGTTCGAATGAGGATCCATACAAAAAAAACTCATCAGTACATTTGTGACTTGACAAATTCTGTTTAAAAGTACTTCAAAACTTTGTTTGCCTTTTAACATTCAGTCTTGGAATAAAAAGACTTTCCCAAGAAAAATTAAGTTCATTGGGCTAGATTCACATAGATTACCGGCGCAATTTTGCGAGGCTAGTGCAGTATTCACAAAGCACTTACCTCCAAACTTGCGCCGGCGGATCGTAACTCCCCCGGCGGAATTCAAATTCCGCGGCTAGGGGGAGTGTACAATTTAAATCAGGCGCGTTCCCGCACCGATTTAACTGCGCATGCGCCGCCGGCGAAATTTTCCAGTGCGCATGCTCCAAATGACGTCGCTAGGACGTCATTGTTTTCGGCGTTAACGTAAATTACGGCCATCCGTATTCGCGACCGACTTACGCAAACGACGTAAAAATTCAAAACTTGGCGCGGGAACGACGGCCATACTTAACATTAGCTACCCCTCATATAGCAGGGGTAACTATCCGCCGGAAAAAGCCGAACGCAAACGACGTAAAAAAAAAGCGACGGGCGGGCGTTTGTTTCTGATTTGGCGTATATCTCCTCATTTGCATATTCGTCGCAAGTAAAACACGAAACACCACCTAGCGGACAGCGGAAGAGTGCAGCCTAAGATCGGATGGTGTAAGTCACTTACACCTGTCGGATCTAAGGGAGATCTATGCGTAACTGATTCTTATGAATCAGTCGCATAGATCCGACCGTCGGATCTCAGAGATACGACGGCGTATCAGGAGATACACCGTCGTATCTCTTTGTGAATCTGGCCCATTGTCCTTTGGTGAAAACATTTCCATCCTGCTCCTTCAAATTTTCTTCTCCATGCAGTCAAAAATGAATGCTGATTTGACCCCACTAATGATTAAAAAAATCAAAAGAACATTCCTGAAATAAAGTTTTTGAATTAAATTCTTCTAGTGTATGGTCAGCTTTACTTAATGAAATAGCAGAAAAGGGCAAGGAAGTCTTCTTCCAAATATACCCTCAGAAGTCAAAATGCATGGTTTTCACCAAAAAGGGATACAAAGAAGTAAAACGAATGCTTGGAAATGAAAGAATACAGCAACCAACTTACAATAACCTTTTGAATACAGATCATTCCAAAAACAAAAAAAAATAGAACATAATTCTACTAGTTTATGGCCAGCTTAACTAAACCTGAGGCCCCCAGAATTGGAGTGAACTGTGACAGAAATCTGCTGAACTGTTTTAACACAATGAAATTAGATGGCATAAGATTTAAAAAGCAATATAAATATTTAAAGGTGAAATTGTAAAAATGATATATAAAAAAACAAAACAAAAAACACTGACACCGCCCACTCCAGCCCCCCCCAAAAAAGAAAGCGTGGTAAGCAAAAAATGGTGACAAAAAATGGTAAGCAAAAAATATATCAATTGTAGGACATAATAAAAAATAAACTACTGACACAGTCCACGCCTCATCAGTGCCAATCTGTGCTGCATATTAGTGCCACTGTCACACGAAATGTAAAAAAAGTATCGACGATTACTCGAAAAAAACTATCAGTACTTGTACTCGGTCTTAAAAAAGTGGTATCAGTGCAACCCTATCAGTTATAGAGTCTTATAGAGACTATGCTATACAACCACATGTTACCCTGATTGAGCCACAGAGAAAGTGATTGTACGTTAATCTGATCGTTGGTACATGGTTTTCGTCCGAAATTTTCCAAAGGGACAAACAATTTTTTTCTCGTATGATACCAGATCGTAAGGTTTTCATTTAATCAATACAGTTTTCATCCGAAAATATAATACAAATACACTACAACACATTACATCATTTCCAAAATTTTATTCTGTCGTATGAGAATTTTTGTACTTTAGGAACTTATTTGCTTTTGATATGAAGACTAGCATGCAAAAAAACAAAAAAAAACGGACCATCATTTGTCTGATAATCTCATTGTGTGCACTAGGCTTAATAGTTAAAGTGGCGTTCCACCCAAAAATGAAACTTCCACTTTTTGGAATCCTCCCCCCTCCATTTGGCACCTTTCAAGGGGGGGAGGGAGCAGATAGCTGTATAATACAGGTATTTGCTCCCACTTCCGGACATAGAGGTGACCTACGTCACTTCCGGCGCCTACTCTGTCCTCCCCCGCTGTCTTCTGGGAGACACACAGGTTCCAGAAAACAGCAGGGACCAGTGAGGATGCGCAGCACAAATCAAACACATGTGCAGTAGGGAACCAGGAAGTGAAGCTGCAAGGCATTGGCTGCCGACATCGCGGGTGCCCTGGACAGGTAAGTGTCCATATATTAAAAGTCAGCATCTACAGTATCTGTAGCTGCTGGCTTTTATTTTATTTGTATTTATTTTTGGTGGACCTCCACTTTAAACGCACATACAGAGTTTTTTTTATTTAATTTTTTTTTTTATGTTCAACCAGCGGGTGGAATGAAAAAACTCAGATCCTCACGTTCCCATAGATCTCTTTTGCTATGCTATTGTATTCTGACATTGGTGACTTCCCCCCCATGAACAAATGCTAGTTTTCCAGTAGGACCGTTTGGCAAAAGCTGGACATTAGACTGGCTTCTGTTAAACAGACAGTGGTACGCATAGAGCGAGATTCGTCCTGTTCCTGCTGAACTGGCTAATTTTTGGTCCATGTATACCAGCCTTTAGGCTGGGTTCCCACTATCTTCGTATCAGTGTTGCTAACCTACCAGATTGAAATTTACTGGCACGACACCCGAAATTTACTGGTGCAGCCACGTTTTTACTGGCATTTCACAAAAGTTACTAAATTAAATTTTTAGGTGCAAATTTCAGTATTTAGGCTACAAACAAGTACGCTAGGCAAATAGCAATGTGATTTAAGGTAGATATTAAGGTAAAAAAACATATTTTTGTTATTTTCGATATTATAAAATTTTTTAGTCACAGCACCCTCTGCCGCCATCCCCCTCTGCGGTGCCACAATCTTCCCTTGCCTCTAATCTCCCCATGCCTTCAATCACCCCCTGCCTCCATCGTCCCCTGCCTCCATCCCCCTCTGCGGTGCCACCAACAACCCCTGTCTCAATCCCCCACCCTCTGCAGTGCCACTAACACCCCCTTCTTCCAATCTCCCCCTGCCTCCATTGCCCCCTGCCTCCATCCCCCTCTGCGGTGCCACCGCAGCCACCATCACCCCCTGCCTCCAATCTCCCATGCGCAGTTCCAAGCCAAACCGATCTTGGTTATTTTTACTGGCACATTCTCGCAACCACGGACATTTACGAACGGGGGGAAAAAGTGCCAGTTTTTACGAACTGTCCGTAAAAATACAGACGGTTGGCAACGCTGCTTCGTATGCGGCTCCCAGCAGGGACCCTGTGTGTCCTGGTTCACCGTTTCAGGTTCAATATCGGCCTGAATTTTTGGCTGAATTACATTTTTGCTATTGCAATTTGAATGTGGGGAACCCATATCCAAATTCACAATAGTGTGAATCAAACCTCACTTTTTTTTTCTAATCATTCAGCTCATTGCCCATCCTGTTAAAATGGCTTCAAAGTAGACCTTGTTAAGTTGGCTGCAAGGGCAATATAAATATATGAAAAGATATACTTGGCAGCACGCAGAAGATAAAGAGAGGAAATTAAATGTGTGAACCACCAATTGCCTACTACAGATCACTGAATACCATATCCTAGTATCCCGAGGTAGATCCAGGATCCTATCAAGTCCATCTATATACATCCTTCCACAAGATCAGAAGGAAGAAAGCTCCTTGTGTCATTTGTAATGTAAGCAGAGGGTTTGAGTTATTGAAGTCACTGACCCATACCTGAAAATCACTGACACGTAGCACAGAGTAATAACAATCTCATTTTGGAATCTAGCTCAGGAAAGTGACTTGACTGAGCAATAACACACTGTGTAATGAGGCAGAACTTAATAACACAGAGCACAATTATGCTTTATTAAATCCTCTCTGAGCTCCCAGCACGCACATATGTGTACAATTTACACACACAAATATGAAAATGTCCCGTGAATTATGGTTATTTTTTTTCCTTTTAGAGATATGCATGTTGGAAAGGAGATCTGATAGGAAAGCGCTCAATCTTCTTCTGCGGTTCTGCATCAGGTCCTGGGAGAAGGCCAACAATTGCCACTAGAGATGAAAACGCACACCCTGTCGCTCCTTCCATTTTGGCTGCCATAGAAATGCTCAAGTGTTTGTGTCACAAACCAACAGAGGCAGTGAACATTGGGGAGAAAGCTGAGACCCTTTGATGGATGAGAGCTGATTAGAACCAGGCAAGCTTCAAAAGGAGATGTTGCTGCCAGGCTAGGAGATCGACAATAACAAATGGAAAAGAGTACAAAGAACAGATAGAAAAACAAGACCCAGATACAGACTGGAAACTAAACTGGAAATAAATCAGTGAATTACCAGGAATGATTATGACACTACATGAAAGACATTACTGACCTCCTTCTCAAAATGCATGTTGCCTAGCTAATATGCTGACTCTTTAGTGTGATCTAGCCCATAGGATGAGTATTTTAAATTCTTAAAGGACAAGTGCGTTGCCTTTAATGAGTTGGGATGCCATTCACCAGCCCTTAAAGTGATATTAACTGCTTTTTTTTGGTAGATTTGTTTTTTAAATAACAATAAAGTTATATATAAACTGCTCTGTGCAATGTTCTTGCAGAGAGCAGCCCTGATCCTCCTCTTCTCAGGTCCCCCACTGGCTCTTCCATCCTGCTGAGTGCCCCCACAACAAGCAGCTTGCTATGGGGGCACCAGGGGCGGACCGACAACTCATGGGCCCCCGGGCAATAAGAGATTATGGGGCCCCCGCGCAATAGATTATGGGGCCACACAGTATATATACACACACACACACACACACATATGTAATCGCCGTGATTCTGCCTTCGATTAGAAATAGCGGAAAATCGTGGGACGCCCATGCGATCTCTGTCACTTCCAATGGCACCCCAACCGCAGCGCAATTTTGCCGTGATTGTTACCCAACGAATCGTGGTAAAGATTGCGCAAACAGAATCACTGGACACCTATCGCCAGAAGAAGTACAAGAACCTTCTTGTTTGGAACCTTCTGTTTGCGCGATTTTACCGCTATTGCTACCCGACTAATCGTGACAAAATCACACCGTGATGGGGGTGCCATTGGAAGTGACGGGGATGGCACGGGCATCCCGCAATTTACGGCTATTTCAAATCTCCAAATTCAAATTTCACACGTGATTCAGAACACCAAGATGTGAACAGAGCCTAAAGCTTGGTACACACCACTCAGGTCGGAGCCACTGTACTAACAATTCAATGTTAGTAGAGCCATCTCCCCTGCTGTGCTATTGTGTTCTGACAGGGGGGCAGGCCCCCCCCCCCCCAGCTAGAATACTCTGGTTTAAGCCAGTGGCTGAGAGCGCTAACTGGGAGACCGTCGGCAGACCTTTTTCGGTCATGACCCTTCGACAGTCGGACCAGGTGTCATACACAGGGGTCGAATGTCGACCGGTTTCTATCAACCTGGCCGATGACGCCCGACATTCTACCCTTGTGTACTAGGCTTAAAGTGGTTGTAAACCCACAAAAAAAAAAACCTGCAAGTGCATTGCATTTTACAGAAAATTACAGTGCCTAAAGATAAAAAGCCTTCTGTGTGCAGCAACCCCCCTCAGCCCCCCTAACACTTACCTGAGGTCCCTGTCGGTCCAGCAATGTCCACAAGTGTCTAAGCCATCCAAGATTTTCCCTCCCGATTGGCTGAGACACAGCACTGGTGCTATTGGCTGCCGCTGCTGTCAATCAAAGTCAGCTTGCCAATTAGTGGAGAGAGGGAGCAGGGGCCTGGCCGGGGGTTCCGTGTCTGAATGGACATGGTTTGGGTGCCGAGTCACAGCTGCTTGCTGTGGGGGGCACTGAACAGGAGGGAGGGGCCAGGATTACAGAAGAGGGACCCGAGAAGAGGAGGATCCAGGTTGCTCTGTGCAAATACACTGCAAAAAAGCAGGTAAGTATAACATGTTTGTTTTTTTATAGGAAAGAAAACAAGACTTTACTACCACTTTAACTTACCTTATTTGCTCCCTTTTGCTCTGTTAAATATACATAAGTTAAAAAAAAAAAAATCACTGTTTGATCCTACCAGGCATCCAATTACTTTGTAAACTGACAATGCTGCTCCAAAAGCTCAAGCAAATCAGCCCTGTTTAGTTCACCTCAGTGAACAGCTGAATATTTCCCACTTTGTTAAGGATAAGAGAAGGAAAGGGGGTGTTATGTAGTCTTAACACACTTCCTGCCCAGGGACACAAAAAATACTCCTTCGTAATTACAATATTGTGAGTGTCGTCCCCCTAGAACAGGAAGTGTGTTACTGGCAGGATCACCAGGAGAAAATGAAGTGGAAAAACCTGGAACAAAAAAAAAGAAATGAAGCCACCACATCTAAGGACTGGTAGTCTGCATTATATTACATTTTGTTCTTAGGTTTAAATTTTAACCTGTTCTCGCCTAGCCTATAGTAGATAGAAGGCCGGGCGGACCTCTCGTCCATCTGACATCAGATGACGCAGCGGCACAATATGTCATGGGCTGCGCCCACTACCACTGTAACCAACCACAGCAGGTCACATGACAGTTTTAAACAATGGATGGCTTCCTTTCAAGCCCTCCATTGTATACAATTGTGTTGCTAGCTGTGATTAGTGACAGTGATTACATGGTACAGACTGGGCCAATCACGGTTCATCTGTGCCATGTGATCAGCCGTGCCCAATCACAGCTAATCGCAACAACAAAACAAACTGAATGAATCGATTTCATTCATTAAAATGCTTGCATTTAGCAATGCAATTCATTGCTACATGCAAACATAATATGTAAAAAAAAAGAGTAGTATAACGTTACTATGGTAACATTTAAATCTGGTGTTACATTTTGGTGTTACACTGGTGTTACATAAATGTGTTACATTTTTTTTTAAATGTTTTATTTTTTTTCATAATGTCCCCGATCACCACCACACCTGTTATATGATGATGCTGTACTACCCTGGTGACAGTATGTAAAAAATTTTTTTTCCAAATTATGGCAACAAATTATTAGAATATATAATTGTTTTTTTTAATGGCAACCTCATGCAAATAATATAAATATATATATATATATATATTATACACATTTTTTTTTTTTTTTTATGGCACCGTCATGTGTCTGAAATCGGAGCACATTTTTGGGTCCCTGCAGCTGCAATTTAAAAAACTTGATTTTTCCTGCATTTCCCCCAAAATAAACTGCTGTGCCCACGCAGCACGCAGAAATCGCACAAATTTATACCTAGTCTGATTTAAATATCTCTTAATGATATATTTATACATCATTTGAGAAAGTTAATTGTATGTCTTTTATATGAAGTCATACATATATTAGGACACATTTTGTTACCAAGCCCTGCTACAGGTGACACTGACAAACAGATAACATGCCCAGAAAGTCTAGCAGCAGAGAGCATAGAGATGTTTGCCAAATTGTGATCCGGAGATAGAGGATTATAAACTAGGAATGTTGTCTGCTTGGCACATTTCAAATTGTAAACCACACAATTACTCTCCATATTAGGAGTGGTGAAGCTAGATTCCTTTTGCTTTGAGGATTAAACCAGCACAAGTGTGTGGTGATAGGATTTAATTAAAAATTCCCTCGGTTTTCTGTGAAGCTTCCAGAGATGTGCGTTTTATTTGGCACAATCTGTATAAAGCAATTCACTGGTATCTCCAGCTGTCTCCAGTCATAATGGAACTCATGTATTCCAGTTCACAAAAAGTTACTTAGACGTTTGATTTATTTCTTTAATGCTGTTTGAAAAACAGAATCTGATAACTTGCAGCAGGAAATAATTCCTGTATGCTTTCTTGTAGCCTTCACATGGGCCAAATGTCCAGAGATTACATGCCATTGTCCTGATTTTCCAACGTTTGATTGCTTTCAATGCTAACAGAGCATTTACACAATATGAGGAATTCTTCTTTTTTTTTGCTTAGGCAGGCCATAAACGGTTTGTATCTCAGCTGGCTCAGCAGGAAGTCGATCGATCAACTTGGATACAACCAGCATGCTGGGTTTTACCTGCGATTATAGCTAGCAGTTTCTATAGCTGCTAGCAGTAATCACTGTCTTCTCACGGTGGGGAAGGCTTACCCTGCCTTCTCCCCGCTGGGAGAAGACAATGGCCTGGCAGGAGCGATTCCCGCATCTACACGGTCTTTGCTGATGAGGGAATCGATTTCTTTCCTGAAACTCGTGGTTGCAGGAAAGAACTTTACTCCGTGTATGGCCAGCCTAAGGCAATAAATTGGCAATAAACACTAGAGAGCTGTCAGACCTTTAAACTGGACATAGATGGATCAAAATAAGTTTAGCAGGAATTGGCCGAATTTTGATCCATCTTTGGCCATTCATGCTCGACAGAAGCCACTGTAATAATTGACTCTTGAGCAGGACTGTTGGAACACCTCTATTTGATCAGCGCCTGCAGCTGGTCCGCTTCAGTTTATTCTGACAGGAGAGGAGTACCCAATGTCAGAATACAATAGCACAGTGGGGGGATTACTGCATCCACATCGCTTGTGTGGATGGGGGTATCCATTGTTTTTTCTTTAAATGATCCATGGATGGGCAGCCTTGGGCAGGATCTGAATGTTCTTAGGCATCAGTGACTACAACTAGACCCCGAAACAGTAAAAGTATGGTTGCCCTTGTAACTATTATTTATTACAGGTACTTGTATAGCACTGTCAATTTACACATATTGTACATTCACATCAGTTTCTGCCCTCAAAGTAGGGTGACCACGTGTCCCGGATTGCCTGGGACAGTCCCGCATTTTGCAGGTCTGTCCCGGGCACATTCATTCCAGGACAATACAGTGTCCCAGAATGAAACTGACACAGCCACCCCCCAGGGCCAATCTGATGCCCCCAAAAAGGCCGCCACATCACCGCTTTACTCACTGACAGTACTTGTCCTGGCCGGGATTGCCTGGAAGAGCACAATCCCGCCCCCTGCTTGTGATTGGAGAAATCATAAATCCCACCTCTTGTGTCCAGTCACTGTGCTGTGACTTGTTACAGCACAAGCTGATTTTTAAGAAGGAAGGGTGTCCCTGAATGGTAGTTTGGAAATGTGGTCACCCTACCTCAAGGAACTTACAATCTGAGGTCCCTAATGCACATTCATACACATTTTAGGGCCAATTTAGACACAATACATTTAACCTATCAGCATCCTGTTGAAGGAAACTGGAGTACCCAATGGAAATCCACACAGACACAAGTAGAACATGCAAACTCCAGGCAGGTAGTGTCGTGGTTGGGATTCGAACCAACAACCCTAGTGCTGCCTGCTAGGTAGATGTGTTAACCACTTAGCCCCTGTGCTGCCCATATTCATATTTAGGCCTCATTTACATGGGCGCTGAGGCCCATACATTGTGAATGTGCTGTTGTTTTTTTTTATGTGGCTTAAGCTGCCAGGTGTTGCATGCAGGCAGAGAGATTTCCTGTTGGGTCTTAACCCTTTCCTTCTAAACTTGAAAGTTTTGGCTGTGTATACAGCACACTTTTAATATGCATTTTTAAACAATTTTTAGCAGGGTTCAATAATTTTTTAGTAACTTCAGACTACATTCAGAAATAATTTCAAAGCCTAATGCCCTGTACACACGATCGGTCCATCCGATGAAAACAGACTGATGGATTTTTTCATCAGTTATCCGATTAAGGTGACTGATGATCAGTTGTGCCTACACACCATCGGTTAAAAAACCGATCGTGTCAGAACGCGGTCACGTAAACCACGTACGACGGCACTATAAAGGGGAAGTTCAAATCCAATGGCGCCACCCTTGCGGCTGCTTTAACTGATTTTGTGTTAGTAAAAGACTATTCGCGCTTTTCTGTCTGTTACAGAGTGATGAATGTGCTATCTCCATAACGAACGCTAGTTTTACCAGAACGAGCGCTCCCGTCCCCTAATTTAGTCTGAGCATGCAAGGATTTTTAACCGATGGACGTGCCTACAGACAATTGTTTTTTTCCTATCGGTTAGTTAACCATCAGATAATTTTAAAACAAGTTCCTAGTTTTTTAACCGATGGATAAAAAACCGATGGGGCCCACACACGATTGGTTAGTCTGATAAAAATGGTTCATCAGACCGTTTTCATCAGACAAACCGATCGTGTGTACGCGGCATTAGAGTTTTCCAGAATCAAAATAAATTCCATTGCTTTGCCAAGCACTTTACACTCAGTTCTTCTTTCAGCAGCCATTGTAGCAATGTCTTCATTGGTTTAACATGCATGGCTGGGCTTCCAGCATTTGAATCTCTTGAGTATTAGACCTGATTGCTAATATACTAGCTTAATTTGAAGCTATATGGATTTCATTTAATCCACGTAATAAAGATTTCCTGTGTTAACAGACCATAAGAGAATGCTCACACTGAAGGCATGCATACTTCCGTAAATTCACTTATCCACCCGCCCAACATTATTGTTCACATGAGCATTCAATTAAAAAAAAAAAATCTTGCCCCTTGCACAGGACATAATTTACTGATGCTTATATGCAGAATCTTGCTGCCAGAGGTTGGCAGAAAGATCTTAAAGTGGATGTAAACCCAATTCATGAAATTTGTGCTGGGCACATATATCTGCAGTATTTTGTTATCTCTCTTCAAAGAGCTAAGTCCCGTAGCTCTCGTGACACGTTTCTCTGTTATCAGCTTGATAACTCCTGACAAATTCTAGGACACATCAGATAAAAGCAGCCTGACATTTCTGTTCGGGGAGGTTGCTATAAATAGATTAACAGGGAGCTGGCCCTGTTATAAAACGGCTCTGAGAGTCTCTGCTTATGATGAGAGGGGGTGTGTGCCTTTCCTCCAATCAGCAATGTTGGCTATCTTGGCTGTATGCTTAGACATCACACTCTGTGTTAAACAGGAAGAGAAAATATCCTAATACAATCTGAACTTTCTAAACAGTATATAAAGCTGGTTCCACCCTATGTATCATCTGAGGCTGTTCACTTCACTGGGTGTATGGAGGGTTTACATTCACTTTAAGTATATGTGCATGTGCTAATTGCGTATACAGGCATATATGCATAAATTACTGCACCCAAATGTAAAAAAAATAGACCTAGTAAAAAAAAAAATCTGAGTCAATGGGATGGACATTTTAAAAAGACGAGCAAGGAGACTGAATGCCAAAAAGGAACAGGGGGAAACTCCGGTACATGTGAAGGAGAGTACCCTTGTCCCTATGACAGAGCCAGCAACAATCAGAGCTAGCGGGATAGATGGCGTGCAGCACATCTGGTGTCAGATACCAAATATTCAATTTTTTTATTGCTTAGAATGTATCACTGCAATATGTATCTCTAAAGCTGTGTGCATTGTTCCATTGACAATAACGCACCTGTATTAAGGAAAACAAATGTAAGGCTAAAAACATCCAAGGTGTGATTACAGACATTTTTCTGGATTCTACAAGAAGGATAGCAGTTAAAGTGGATGTAAACCCGATTTCATGAAATTTGAGCTGGGCTCATATCTGCAGTATTTTGTTATCTCTTTTTAATGAGCTAAGTCTTATAGCTCTCTTCTAAACGATTCCTCTGTTATCAGCCTGAGAACTCCTGACATATTATTTGACTTTTTAGACAAAAGCAGCCTGAATCTTTTGTCAAAAGAGGTTGCTAAAATAGATTAGCAGAGAGCAGCTCCTATTACAAAACAGCTCTGAGAGTTTCTGCCTATGAGGAGAGGGGGTGTGTGCCTTTCCTCTAATCAGCAATGTTAGCTAACTTGGCTGTATTCCCAGACATCACACTCTGTGTTAACCAGGAAGAGACACTCTCCTAACAAAATCTGAACTTTCTAAACAGTATATAAATGTGAACACAGCAGATATACATATAAAACCTGTGTAGGGAAGTTTGGTTACTCGCTGTGTATCATCTGAAGCTTTTCACTTCACTGGGTGTATGGAGGGTTTACATCCACTTTAATTATGGTGACATGATGGTTAGCAGCATCCATTACATTACTAAATACTGTGCAGTGACATAATTTTTGCTAAAAAAAACTGTGATGGGGATCTGCTCTACAACAGGACTGGGGGAGCCGTGTACATTTATGGTGGCACATTGGTTGAATGAGTATCAAATGATACAAACAACTTTGGAGTAATGTGTGCATCAGTTAAAAAAATTAAAGCAGTCACACAACTTTTATCCAGCAATTAGCACATTAGGCAGCTTAAAGGATTTTGGCCAATTCGTTGTTAGCGTCTGCTGAGAGTTTTGAGAAACTAGCTCAAGAATTTTCATAATTTGGAGACTTTTGTCGCGTACAGACGATCGGACTTTCCAACAACAAAACCGTGGTTAAATTCCTGATGGATTGTTCACTCAAACTTGTGTTACATACAGTCAAACAAATGTTGTCGGAAATTCCGATCATCAAGAACACGTACGACGGCAATAGAAAACGGAAGTTCAATACCAGTCATGTTAGTAGAAGTTTGGTGAGAGACCATTCGCGCTTTTCAGTCCTTTACAGCGTGACGAACGTGCTATCTTCATTACGAATGCTAGTTTTACCAGACCAAGCGCTTCCGTCTCGTACTTGATTCAGAGCATGCGTGGAATTTTGTGCTTCTCAATTGTCCACACACGATCATAATTTACGATAACCAGCTCTCGACAACAAATTTTGTTGTCGAAAATTCCAACAACAAATGTCCGATGGGGCCTACACACGGTCGGAATTTCCCAACAAGCTCCAATCGAACATTTGTTGTCGGAAATTCCGTGTACGTGGCATTTGCCTTATAAACACTGAATAGTCGGTAAAAATCTCAGGATGGTGGTCAAGTGGTCATCACTTGTAGTGATGTCATCTTCAGTTTAATGCCAACAGCAGCTTTATCTGCATTGAAAGGTTTATTCTACCTGTTTTTCCATGGGTTTTCTTCCTCCCACAACTAAACAAAAACCAATACTTGTGGGATAATTGATTTCTGACAAAACCTGTGTGCACATGCAAACCACTTGCTATAACCTTAGGCTTTTGATCACATATTGAAGCATGCTGCACATCGGGGTTGATTTACTAAGATCCTTTCACACTGAGGTGCTTTTCAGGCATCTTGGCGCTTGAAATAATGCCTGTAAACCGCCTCCCATTCATTTCAGTGTGACTTTTCACACTGGGGCGGTACACTTGTGGGACGTTAGGAAAAGTTCTGCAAGCGGCATCTTTGTGGTGGTTTGGGAGCGCTGTATTTAGCGCTCCCAAAATGCCCTGCCCATTGAAATTAATGAGCAGTGCTTCCAAGGTGCCTGCAAAGCACATCGGAGGCGCCGCAACATGAGCGCTTTTAACACCTTCAGCCGCTAGTGGGGGTCAAAATCGCCTTGCTAGCAGCCTGAAAAGCGCCCCTTGAAGAGATGTAAAGCACTGCTAAAACGAGCTGCATTTTACCGCTAACGCTCGGGCAGCCCCAGTGTGAAAGGGGTCTTAACCTGGAAAGTGCAAAATCTGGTGCAGCTCTGCATAGAAACCAATCAGCTTCTAGATTTATTTATTTATTTTTGTCAAAGCTTAGTTGAACAAGCTGAAGTATGAAGCTGATTGGGTATTATGCAGAGCTGTATCCGATTTTACACTCTTCAGTTTTAGTAAATCACCCCCATTGTCTTCTGATGCCATCCTGACAGCCATTCTTCTAACTCATTCACATATTTGTTTGTATGTATTCTAAACCTAAGCTATTAGGCTCTGTAAACAGCAGCTTATTTGCAGCAAAGCAGTTAAGATTAGCCGGGCAAACATTTGAAAAAGAGCTTAAAGCTCTGTCTGAAAGCTGAAAATTGCAGCTATGAAGTATTCTTATGCAGTAATTTATATTTAACTGACTAAAAAAATGAAAGCAAATAAACATTTAAGAAATGTATACAAAAACAATGATGCCTCCTTTGTAGCTGGGTGGTTCATTTCTTCATGACCATATGGGATTTGACTCACTGGTCTTATCTAAAGCCTTTGTTAAATCTTCTTTAACTGCCCCTTTTCTCAGTATTATGGCCCGTACACACGATCCGAAAATCAAATACTGCCTTCGAAGTGATCGTACGATAATCGGATCATTAGTACAGAGCTTCTGAGAGTCGATCACTACAATTCATCAGATATTATCCGATCGGACAAACACGAAAATTGTTCTCGTTTGATATCGGATCGTACGATTTTCATTTAATCAGTACAGTTGTCATCTGAAAATACAATACAAATACACTACAACAGATGACATCACTTCTGATTTTTTTTATTCTGTTGTACGTGAATTTTTGGAACTTAATTAGCCTCTCAATTTTTGATATGAGGCTAGCATGCAAAAAAAAACAACGATCTGTCATCCAATTTTCAGATCGTGTGTACGGGCCATTAGAGACATTTCTAATTACTCTAGATGCGGTGCAAATTCACAGCGAATTCTCTGCGGATTGGGCACCACATCTAAATCTCAACCCATCCATGCAAACCGATTGTGGTGTCTATGTTAACCACTTAAGCCCCGGACCATTTGGCTGGCCAAGACCAGAGGACTTTTTGCGATTTGGCACTGCGTCGCTTTAACTGACAATTGCGCGATCGTGCGACTTGGTTTTCCAAACAAAATTGACCTCCTTTTTTTTCCCACAAATAGAGCTTTCTTTTGGTGGTATTTGATCACATCTGCAGTTTTTATTTTTTGCGCAAAAAACAAAAATATAGGAGCGACAATTTTGAATAAAAAATTCAATATTTATTACTTTTTGCTATAATAAATATCCCCCAAAAATATATAAGAAAACACATTTTTTCCTCAGTTTAGGCCGATACGTATTCTTCTACATATTTCTGTTTAAAAAAACGCAATAAGCATTTACTTATTGGTTTGCGCAAAATTTATAGCGTCTACAAAATAGGGGATAGTTTTATGGCATTTTTATCAATAATTTTTTTTTACTAGTAATGGTGGCGCAATTTTCATCATGACTGCAACATTATGGCGGACACATCGGACACTTTTGACACCATTTTGGGACCATTGTCATTTTTACAGCGATCAGTGCTATAAAAATGCACTGATTACTGTAAAAATTACACTGGCAGAGAAGGGGTTAACCTTAGGGGGCGCTGAAGGAGTTAAGTGTGACCTAGGGAGTGCTTCTAACTGTTAGGGGGCGTAGCGTGCCGTGACACGTCGCTGAACGCTGTTCCCGATGACAGGGAACAGACGATCAGTGACCTGTCACTGAGAGGAACAGGGAGATGTTGTGACATCTGCCCGTTCTTCAGCTCTGTGACCCGATCGTGGGACACCGGCGGACATCGAGTCTGCAGGTCCCGCGGGCACGGTCACGGAGCTTGCGGCAGAAGCACGTGCGTGCCGCTGGCGTGACTTTAAAAGTGACGTGTGTATATATACGTTACTCTGCCCAGCCGTGCCATTCTGCTGACGTATATGTACAGGAGCCAGTCGGGAACCGGTTAACGACACCCCACACCCAGCAATCGGTTTGCAAAATCCAGCGCAATTTGCAGGATTGGATCGTATGGGTGGGAACACCCATGCAATCTGATTCTGGTGAGGGCAAAAACAGGATCCTGCACCAGTTTGGTGCGACTTGAGACATACAAATGTGCTGCGATTTCTGTGTGAATTATGTGCAGCGTTCCGCACCGTAACAGCGTGAACCCGGTAAATATTTGAGCTACAGTACTGCCATTAAGTATCCCATCTCAAAATCATTCATGTGATAACAAGCTAGACATACAGTACAATGTATGGCTGGAGTTTTTTCTTCACATATGACTACTTTGCGCTACGCTATGAAGCAATCATTGTAGAAGAAAATGAAAACAATGGAGACTAGGCAAGCCTAGAAATGAAAGATGTATGGTAAACATTTCAGTCACATCACAGTCTCATTTATCAACATCAGTACTCTCTGACAGATCAGAGAACTCGCTCTTCAAAGAATGCTCATTTACATTTTTGCTATATGGTGCAAGTAACCTACGGTAATTGATACAGTAGTAGGATTCTCTAGATTAGCCTTTCTCAACCTTTTTACTCCAGACTGACCTATGAAATAACGTTTTAGGTCTCAGGGAACCCCTGCCAAAATGTATGTCTACTACTCACAGGATATTGGCAAGATCAATGAGTTATAGGAAAAAAACACATTAATAAAAAAAGTGGCATACCTAGAGCGTATGACATCCAAAGTGGGTCATTTTAATTTTTTTATATACCCCATGCTCTCTAATAATTTATTATTTTTTTGTTTACTGACTTTTTATTTTTAGTATAAAATGGTGGTACAAACCATAAAAAATTGCATATTGAGAGAAACGCAATTCCAGTAACAAGTCAATATAATATATCAAGTAATAAGAGTTCAGCGACCAGAATTTCCTGAGCCAGAAATAATACTAAGTGGGTTAACTCATTAACGTACTGTTAAGAGGAGGCACAGAGAGTATATGTTAGTTGCCCACACACGATCATTTTTAAAAAATGCTCTAGCAAAGCGTCGATCATTTTTTACTACCTGAAAAACGACATCGTTTAAAACGTCGTTAAAAAATGCAGCATGTTCGGAAAAAAAATTGGTCGTTTTACAGAACCCGAAAAATGATGTGAAGCCCACACACGATCATTTTAAATGATTTTTTTTTTTAAAACGTTGTTTTTTTAATGCCGAAAAATGATCGTGTGTACGCGGCATCAGTCTTGCAATGCCTCATGGTACTTGTAGTTTCACAACAGCTGGGGTGCCGCCAGTTAAAAACCCATGATGTAGAGCATGGGATATTTTTTCCATGAGATTGATATTGTTTATTTTCGGTTTGTGAGAGGAACCTGAGGCGATTTCCAATGACAAGCAATAAGTCTATGTATGGAAGCGCTAATAGTGTGCATAAGTCTCCTGTGATGGATAGAAAGACCTATGATAGGGGAGATCCTATATCTGGGACTAGCAGCCCATCACCCCCCCCCCCCGGGCAGGCAAGTAAGGTCAAGTGTAGCGCCTCCACGCATTGTGGCCCAGAACCTAGAAGAACCCTCCTCCCTCTGCTCCCCAGGGTGGACAGGCCCATCCTCCTCCTCTGATAAAAAGGGCGCCGACTGACCTGAGGATTGCCATTGGATGGCCAGTGCCAGACAGAAATACATGTACCATGTAATACAGTAGAGTCACTAGGGTTGGTGTCACCTGGTGCAGTAAACACCCCCCCCCCCCACCAAAAACAATTATGCAGCATGTGGGACTTTTGTTGCGCTTTCAAAAAATGCATAAAAAACGCACACATACTTATAGAATGCTATAGGACTTTAGCTATAACTGCAGGTAAAATTTAGGAAGACCCCCTTTACATTACACAGCCCCAATATCTCAGGACCCCTTCACATTACATAGCGCCCATACCTCTGGACCATTTTACATTACACAGCTCCGTACCTCTGGACCCCTTTACATTACACATATATTCCCCACACCTCTGGACCCCTTTACATTACACATACATCCCCCACACCTCTGGACCCCTTTACATTACACATACACCCCCCCACACCTCTGGACCCCTTTACATTACACATACACCCCCCACACCTCTAGACCCCTTTACATTACACAGCCCCCCCACACCTCTGGACCCCTTTACATTACACAGCCCCCCACACCTCTGGACCCCTTTACATTACACAGCCCCTACCGCCCCGCCTCCCCCCCCCCCCCAAGCAGCTCTGGCCCTTTCTACCTTATTTCATCATGCAGACCGGGAGACACAAAAGAGTGGAGCAGGGATTAAAATGGGAGAGAAATGGCAGCGCTGAATAGACAGCAGGAGCTGCCAGAGTTAACTTTGCAAGTTAACAAGCAGGTGATTGGTTGCTAGGTGGTCCTGCTGGTTAACTCCAGCAGCTCTTGCTGTCTATTCAGTGCTGCTGTTTCTCTCTCCTGTTCTGCCTCCTGCTCTGCTCTCCTGAGTTAGTGAGTGGACACCCCAGTAAATAAGCGTCACTGGCCTAACAGCCCTTCAATGTTTGCGCCCCCTCCGTTGGTACGCCACTGGGTTTACTTCCGCTTTTAAAGCGGAGTTCCACCCATTTTCTAAACTTAATCTATATTCAATCTCCTTAGCTAATCCTTTTCACATTGGCATTTATTTTTCTGCCTAGAAATACCTTTTTACCTTTATTTCTTCTTGACTTCCGCCCCTAATAGCCTAGGCGATTTGCAAGGGTTTCTGGGACATCGCTGCCAAAATCTCGCTTTTTTTGCAGATCTTCTCTGATGACAGGAGAAAGGAAGGAGGGGGGCAAGCGGTAGGAAACATTCTGACAGCCCGCAGCTCTCCTCCTCCCACTTGGCCGCTGTCTGAGTTGTGCTCAAGGGGGGAGGAGGAGACGACTTGACAGCACCCGCTACCATACCTCCCAATATCGGCGGAAGAGGAGGTCAGTTGTCCGCTGCCCAAGTGCTTGTTCGGCGGCAGCAGCAACCCTCCCCTTAACAACTTTTTTTCCCCGCTGTAGCAACTTTCTCATTCGGCGGTAGCAACATCACACGCCAGCGCCAAGTGCCCGTCCGGCTGCGGCGGTAGCAGCAACCCACCGCTTAACAACTTTTTTTCCCCCGGCTGTAGCAACACATTTCCGTTCATTGGGATAGCAACATCACACGCCAGCTGTCAACAACCCCCCACCGCTTAACAACTTTTTTTTAAGCAGCAATGACCACCACCCTTCTCAAACGCTCCTGCTCCCATAGTGTCCCGCAGTCAATGTGGAAAAGTTGACGCCCCGACATTGCTATAGCAACCGCTGATGCACAAAAGTCCAGGAAATGAACACAGAAGGGCTTCAGATGCCCACAGCCAAAATGGAACCTGCCTGCTTCCGAGATCTGTGAGTAATTTACAGGGTTTGACAATTATAAAGCAGTCGTTAAAATTTTTTTTTGGGGGGGACTGGAACTCCACATTAAGGTGGCCAGAACAATCGTTATATAGAAACTTTGCAAAATTGATCCTTCAAAGATGACCTCTAAATCCAATCTGTAGTATCCAATTCTTTTTGCACTTTTTAACTTTGTACATGTGTGTTTGTTCAACTGGAACTGCTTAAGATGTCATTTGAAGCCTTTGGGTGGTGTGGGAGTCAAAGCTGACCTCCAAAGAAGGTTTACCTCTGCTGCACTGAATAGCATAATCTGTATAAGACTCTATAACAAGAGTCAAGCTAAAAATCTGTATTTTAGTAAAACAGTTCAGGACAGAGCTACTTGCAATTGTCCTCATAGGCAGCATCCCTCAGGGCTAGTTCACACTAGCCTTTTATAGTGCTAAACTCATAAGAGCCACTGTTTTGTGTCTCAGGCTTTCTTCCTGCTAGAGCAGTAACAGCCAGGCAAACGGCAGCTTCCACTCCTCTGGCTCAAGAAACAGTCTAGAGGTTGCCTTGTTTAACACTTTATTGCAGATCAACCCGTGGTGGCTGGTGCTCAAAATTTTTTGGGGGGCGCAAACAAACTAAAAAAAACAAAACATCAATTGCAGCCTCACTGTGCCAGCAAACGCAGCCACTGTGCCCATCAAACGCTGTCACTGTGCCCATCAAACGCTGCCACTGTGCCCCATAAAACACAGCCACTGTGCCCCATCAAATGCAGCTACTGTGCCCCATCAAATGCTGCCACTGTCCCCCCGCTGTCTGCCTGGCACTTACAATATCTTGGTGGCGGGTCAGGCAGCGAGCTGTGGGACCTTGCAACGGCTCAGACAGCGGCTCCTGTGTCCTCCATGCATCTCCTCCCCTCCTCCCGATAGGATTCCAACCGCTGGTCCTGTCCTTTCAGCCAATCAGGTGACTGGTATCAGACACGCGCAACCCGGTTGGTGGAGAGGAGGTTCAGTGTTAGAAAAGCAAATATTCATTTGCTTTTCTAACACACCTGGGTGGACTGCGAGTGCAATGCTTTGCGTTCCAAGTTCACCTATTTTGAAGCCTATTAGAGCCTATGGCTCTAATCAGGTGCTTCAAAAATACACCCCCGCTGCTGGAATTCAGGTGCCCGGCGTATGCATGAATCTATCCATTAGTTATAGAGGGGGGGTGGCTGGAGAGAGGGAGTGGCGCCTGTGCACCCTTAATGGACACACCGCCACTGAGATCAACTTGGATGGGGATAAGGGAGCTGTGGGATACTCCAGAATACTGAACAAGGGTGTGAGGACACTATTACCTTAACAATAGCTTCACAGTCCTCCAAGTGACAGAACAAGAAGTGGGCAGCACTGGTAAACCATAAGCAATGTCGGGTCAGGCAAGCCTTAAAGCAGAGTTCCACCCATTTTGTATACTTAATGTCACTTGCATACCCATGGATCATGCTTTTACTAATGGACATAGTTAATTTTTTTTCCTGGCATTTAAATATCTTTTATTGTTTGTTTTATTGATTGTTGCTGTGGGGATCTTTGTCTGTACAAATACAAGCAGGCTCTCCAGTGCTTGATTCCTGGCCTCTTTGTTTTTATTAAGGTTGCTTTTTGTTTGCCATAATATTGGCAGATCCTTCCATCTCTGCACAAATTCTGTCATAAATTCATGGTTTTTGAAAGCTTCCAAGATTTCTGCAAGTCAAAATCAATACAAAAAAGCTGTCAGTCAAGTCTCTACTACTAAACTTTCCCACCATATATAGGCCACAAACTCATCCACTGATCAATAAAGTCAAAAATCAAGTTACGTACCGTCGTTGTACATGTTTGTTTCTTCCGCCTTCTTCCACACACTGAACGTCGTTTTGACCCATACGGTATCCCTTTATATACACTGCGCATGCGTGAAGCTCTGCATGTTTTCCCAGCCCTTGACGTTTCGTTCTAGTACTTTCCCCGCCCCTTCTCGGTCGTCTAGTGCAAGACAACATGGCAGACACTCATCAAGTGGAAACCTCAAGCCAGGAGCGAACCCAGGCGGTACCACACACCAGATCCAGGAGATACAAGGCCACAAATATGGCGTTTGAGGAAATGGTGGCAATATTGAGGAGGGAGGATTATGATGCTAAACATGGCCCATACAAATACCCTTATAAGGTGAAGGCCCAAATAATGGACAAAGTGGTCAAAACTCTGTACCACAAATTTGGTGTGCGCAGATGCAAGAAACAGCTCCGCAAAATATGGTCTGACATCAAGTTGAGGGAGCCGGAGCAATACCAGAAGATTAAAAGTGTAATTCGAAAAAGTGAGTAATTTTCCTGTGTACTCAGATTAGTATTAATATCATGGTGCTGCATGTGCTTTTTCTTTCATGTAGTACAGTTCAAGATGTCAAGTTTCATGTTTGTGGGCACAATAATTAGTCGTATGAATCATCGTTCATTCGCTCACTAATAATTAAATACAATCTTTTTGTCTGATACAGTGTTTTAGAAATTTCATCATGCCCATTTGGGCATGGACAAATGTAGTTAACACTGTATCAGACAAAAAGATCGTATTTTATTATTTTATTATTAGTGAGCGAATGAACGAGGATTCATACGACCAATTATTGGGCCCACGAACATGAAACGACATCTTGAACTATTTATGTGAGAAGATTTTTTTTTTTTTAGTGTAGATGTGTTCTTAACTATATTTAACTAATCTAAATGAATTCAATATACAGTAAGGAGAGTATGCTCAGCAGTTGGTTACACATGTGGACTCAGTAGCACAAGTGTTGGCCACAAGAACAACCTATTTAGGCTGTCACACACAGGTGATCCAGTGGATACTTGGTGTGTTTCCATGTGGGAAACTTGACCAAAAATAGATAAATGTAGCAGCTTTGGTAATGGATACAATCATGTGTTCAGCTTAGAAGTATTGACAAAACAGACAATTGTACCACACTTACAAAAAGAATGATTCATATTCCTCTTAAGGCCTCAAATCTTTTTGACTCAAGTATCCCTTTTGTTACAATCTCATAGAGCGTCAACGAGCTTCCAGACAGGAGCCTAGAAACCCCACACCTCCAACCCAAGACCCACCCCTGCAGGATGTGGAGGAAGAAGAAGTGGAGGAAGGAGAAAGTGACACCACAACAGGTCAGTGTCATACACCACAGCTTCAGGTAATAGATGTAGGCCTGCATATTTATAATACATGATGTGTTTCAAAATTTCAGGAGCTTTTCTGGCTGGGGAGCGCTTTGATTCACACAGCGCCAGATGTTAATTGGCGAGGTTATGGCCTGCTCTGCTGACCTGGAGGACATCAACACAAGTTTGCTGCAGATAAGGGAAAATGTTTGTTGGTAATGTTTTTTTTGTTTTTATTTGTATTTTAAAAAATAATGTGTTTTTTTAGAATCTAAATTTTTTTTTACGTGCTAAAATGCATGAACAATGTCAAACTTGAAAAAAGTTACATTGTTCATGCGTTTTAACAAGAAAAACCAAAATGTTTGATTCTATAAAAAAAAAAATTGATTTAAAATCAAAAATATTTGGAATATTATCTAAAAAAGAAAAAAAAACATATACATACATACATACATACCATACATACATTTTTTTTTACAAAAACAAAAAATATATATATTTTTGGAATAAAAAAAAAAGTTTTTTTTACCAAAAAAATATATTTTTTTAAAAAAATAACAAAACCCCCCCCCCAAAAAAAAATTACACATTTAAAATGTGAAACAATAAAAAACGTTTTATACTCAACAATGTGTGGCTTCTTATATCAATGTTGCCTAAAAGAACAAATAAATATTTGTGGTGTTTACATTTACAATGATGGATATTTAGTAAAGGAAAATACACATGGCACTACAATGGCACTAGGATAACCTAGGAGAAAGATAAAATAAACCCAAATTAGAAAATAAAAATAAAAACAAATAAGACTTTTTCATTACAAAATAAAATGTTATTTGACATTTTTCATCAAAGATCATCAGGCATTGCAGTGGCCCCCCTACCCATAAAATAATCCACATATTTTTGCCGGACATCACGGGCGCTTTGGGGGGCCAAGCCTGTAGGGCCAGCTTCATGGGCCGGCAATGGCATTTGTTGAATGGCCTCATCAGGCCCAATGGATATATATTTTGAAGAATTTCTCTTTAAAAAGTTATGCAGAATGCAACAGCATATTATTAAATGGTTCCATTTGTACTCCACAAGGTTGATGGAGGGGAGGAATAATCCGAACCGGCTGGCCATGATGCCAAAGGCATTTTTGACCACCCTTCTGGCTCTGGCCAGCATATAATTAAACACCCTCCTTTCAGGGGTGAGGGTTTTTTGGGGAAAGGGCCTCATCAGATGGGGATCCAGAACAAACGCCTCATCAGCAATAAAGACGAAGGGTAGTCCCTCTTCATTCTCTGCTGCAGGTGGCAATGCCAGGTCATCCGATTGGAGCCGTTGGGCAAACTCGGTCTGGGCAAAGACTCCGCCGTCAGACATCCGCCCATTTTTCCACACATCCACAAATAAGAACTCGTAATTGGCCAACACCACCGTCATCATCACAATGCTGTGGAACCCTTTGTAATTATAATAATGGGATCCCGAACGGGGTGGTGGCACGATGCGGACGTGCTTGCCATCAATGGCTCCTCCACAGTTTGGAAAGTTCCAACGCTGCGAGAACTCAGATGCCACAGTCTGCCATTCCTGTGGCGTAGTAGCGAACTGTGGAGTAACAAAAAAAAAAAAATAATTCAAACAAACATTGCAATCAGAGTATCCAAAAACATTCTTGCCAAAAACAGTATAGCATTAATTTTAAGGAGTATTTTAAGACCAAAAAAAATAATGGATCACTAATCGGATTCATCACCACCTCTGATGGCCCAATAAAATTTTGTTTTTGGGGAGGGGGGTTCAAGATGAGTTGGGGACCTCAGAAATAAAGGATCTAGCACTCTGTCTGAATTCCCCAAAAATACTAAATGCACACATTTTAGGGGGGGGGGGGTTTGGGCAAGCACTACAATGGAGCAGACAAAATACATTGTGATATAGGGAGATACCAAATGGAGCACTACAATGGAGCAGACAAAATACTTTGGGAAGTGACTAGGCTAGGTGTGCTTGGGCCCAGGCTAGAATGTTGGAGAGGTTGGCTATTGGAAATATGCATGTAGGCCAAAAAAAGGAGCATTAAAAGATAACAGAATGCATTGGGACAAAGGGGACATTCACAGCATATTACAAACATGTTAATTAGGGACTGATTAAAAAAATACAATACTTTAGCAAGCATTAAATACATAGATTGTTGAACCTAATTGGTCGATTTAACATCTTAAAGATGATTGTTTTGCCTAAATTCAATTACGTTTTTCGGAATACCCGGTTTGGGTGCCGGTGGCCTTCTTTCGGAAGGTGGACAAGTGTATTGTTTCCTTTACTTGGAATGGGTCTGTGCCCTGATTGGCAAAATCCATGCTGCATTTACCTAGTCACCTAGGGGGTCTGGATGGGTTCCCTGCAGGCACTGCACAATCTAGCTTATAGGGGGGCGAGGGCCTATGGTGGTCTTCCGGACCCAAACAAGGCGACATTTAGGGTATGGGTGGCGGCGCGCTGCAGATTCTTCCGGGAGGGATGTTGGTCTCCGGCCCAACCTTTATGGGGGAATCCTAACCTGCCTAATTTTCGGTCCATGCCTGACCCTCAGGTTTGGGCGAAGTTTGGTATTAAGACCTTGAAAGATATTATGCCGTTGAGTGCCCTACTGTCGTTCTCACAGCTGACCCAAACTTATGAGTTGCCTGGCTGGATGTTTTTCCGGTATGCCCAGCTCCGCCATGCTGCTAGAGCCCAATTTCCCACCCCTCCGAAATTCAGGTCGGACCCAGTGGAGAGCCTCCTGTCTGGTGGCGACCTGCTAAAACCTCTCTCTGCCTTATACAGCGTGTTACTCCCTATTGACTCCCTTAAATTGAACAGACTCTGGGACTCCTGGAAGTCGGATATACCGAGAGGGAAGACTGGGAGGATTGTTTGGAGCGTGCCCCCAAGCTGGTTATTTCTGCAGGCGATAAGCTTGTAAAGACGAAATTTTTGCACAGAGTCTATTTTACGCCGGAGCGACTCTCCAGGATTTACCCTGATAGGGACCCACAGTGCCCAAGGTGCCGGTCGGACCGGGACACTTTCCTGCATATGTTTTGGACGTGTCCTGCTCTGCTGCCTTTTTGGTCGGGTGTTTTTGACCACTTAAATGTTCGCCTGGAACTTTCCGTCCCTGTGACGCCCATGCTGGCTTTGCTGGGTGTCATTGATGACAAGCAAAGGTCCCATCATAGTAAGTTGCTGATTTTATATCTTCTGTTTTATGCTAAAAAAGAAATCTTAGGCAAGTGGACCTCCTCTGTCCCCCCCCTCTGTATCCTTCTGGGAGAGAAAAGCAGCTCTGCCTATGTATAAGTTAACATACATTAGTCGTGGGTGTCCCTGGAAGTCTGATAAGGTCTGGCTACCGTGGACAGAGCACTGTTCATTCCAATAGTGGTTTGGGGTGGTCCCTCCTCTCTCTCTCGTTCCTCTCTCCCTTCCTGCTTTCCTCTTCTTGTTCCCTCCCTTCTTGCTCCTCTCCCCTTGCTCTCCCTTCTTCCCTCTCCCGGGGTTGGGGGGGTTATTGGTTGAGTTCTTTTAGTTCCTTACTTTTCTTGTGTGTCTGGGTTGATGTCCTGGTCATACTGCTGAATGGGCATAGTATGTGTAACATACAATGTGCATTGTATTTACTTGACAAATCATCTGTATTGCTGTTATTTTATTGTGTATGTTTTCCTTCCATAAAGCACTCCTGATTGTAAAAAAAAAAAAAAAAAAAACATTGTGAGGTTAAAGGACAAAACTTACCTTTAATATAGTCCTCCTGCAGGACTTGGATTATAGCATAACAGGTGTCTGGAATTATGATCCCCAGAGCCTGGGGGGAGATGCCTGTCGAGAACTTGAGGTCCTGCAAGCTTCTCCCTGTTGCCAGGTAGCGCAACGTAGCAACTAGCCTCTGCTCAGCAGTGATGGCTTCCTGCATAACGGTGTCCTGCCTGGTGATATAGGGAGACACCAAAGCCAAGAGCTGCTGAAAGACTGGGTCAGACATCCTCAGAAAATTCCTGAAGTCATCAGGGTTATTTTCCTGGATCTCCCACAGCAGAGGCATATGACAGAATTGGTGCCGCTGGAGCAACCAATTCTTGGCCCACAAACTCCTCCTCACCCTGTTCATGGACCAGACCCGGGATAAAGCAGAAATCCCAGCACCAAGCACAGCACGATCTCGGCAACGAGAACGTACCCACAACATGGTTAGAAAACGGTTGTCTAATAAGAACGAACTAAAAGAACGCACTGAAGAACAGCAAGGCCTCTGAAGAACGACATGAAAAACAGTAACGAGCGGACAAGAACGCACTGCAAAAACAGATACAAACAGACTACAAGCACTGAAAGACAGATACGAACCCACAAGCACAAACTGAACAGCAGAAAACGATCTTTTAAGCATATAGACTGAAAAGCACGAATCGTCTCTCACCAAACTTTTACTAACACGCGGTAACACAAAATCAGCAAATGCAGCCCCAAGGGTGGCGCCATTGGCATGGAACTTCCCCTTTATAGTGCCGTCATACGTGTTGTACGTCATGCGCTTTGCTAGAGCATTTTTTTTTCACGATCGTGTGTAGGCAAGGCGGTTTTAATGATCGGGTTGAAAAAAACGTTGTTTTTTTCTAGAGCCTGAAAAACGTAATTTTTTACAACCCAAAAAACGATTGTGTGTACGCGGCATCAGATCTACAGCGACTGCACTTCCAGTGCACTTGTAGTGCAAAGTGGATTTACCTTTCTAATTGACCCACATTGTATAATAAGCAGAGCATGCTGACAGGCAATATCATATCAAAGGTTTCTTGTGGCCTATTGGAGGGAGTTACAGTTGTGAAACATGTTGATGTAGGCACAAAGATCATATTATATAATACACAATCATGCATGAGTCCTGGGCCAATAATAGTATTGTATTGTATATAAAATACGTCCAGATGTGTACATAAGTGATAAAGCGGTAGACACTCTAACATCTGGCTTCTCTTCCAAAAGCCTTTTACACTGAACTCTGATCACATGATGAGCTGAATGCTGAAACAGCTGCTACCTCTTGTCTTCACTGAGTCAGACATGTAAACGGTGATAGATGGTGCTTCAGCCATGTTGTACAGACACTTTAGCGCTGAAAGACATCATCTGTGAGTAGACTATGTTCCTCACATATAGATGTTCCTTACATATATATATAAAAGCATGTACATAAAATGACTGCATATGTAAACCCAAAAAGAAAAAAATTATATATTTCAGCTTACCAAATGTGATGGATACGTTATTTTTCTTTTTCAGGCTTTTTTCTCTATTTTCACATGGTCGTCCTACAAATAACACTCTTACTTTCCTAGACTAACTATGCTCACTTCTCCACGGCATCAATGGAAGGTGCTATGGTTGCCACCCAGGCTACTCTCTTGATTTGAACTACAGACGGGTCCTCCACTTTTTGACCTGGTTCTCGCCTATTCATTTTTAGTGCTTTTTACATTTTGCAGATTTGCACTACAGAATGTGTTTCATAGGAAACCATGTTATATGGACTGTAGTGCAAATCTTAAAAAAATCAAAAAGCACTAAAAAATGAATAGGTGTGAGCCAGGGCTAAATCTGCATCACATTTCAGACAAGAGAATTGGTAATTTAAAGAAGGCAGCTTCAAATCATTGTATCCTGATGGCAGGGAAACCTCCCGCTGATGTGGCAATCAAGCTATTTTTTTTCCTTCAACCCGTTGTTGAAGGAAAGAAAATGGCATAATCTATGGCCAGCCTTAGGATTGTTTGTTCTTTCATTTCAGCTCACAGGAAGTGACAAGGACACAAGGCCGGTGCTACTACTAGGCAAACTAGGCAGCCGTCTAGGGCACATTGCTGCATAGGGGCGCCCAACCACTGGTTTTCCTACTCTCTATTCTCTGCAACAAGCAACTAAGTCTCCGCATCAGCAGGCAGCCATCGTTCCATTCATACAGAGGTGCAGAACTGTGTCTGTGTCCCAACTGCCGAATGAATGGAAGCAAGCAAACATTCATTAATGGACACTAGTAGGCTGCATTGATGGGCACTGGTGAGGCTGCATTTGATGGGTGCTTCATTAAAAAGGTAACGTATACATGGGCAGGACAAAGGGGGTGGAGCCACAGGGGGTGCGACAAAATTAAGTTTCGCCTAGGGTGTCAACAATCCTTGTACCAGCCCTGCAAGGACACTGCATTTCTAACAAGAATAAGAACCCTTTCACACTGGAAGCGTTTTTCAGGCCCTTTAGTGCTAAAAATAGCGCCTGAAAAAAGCCTCTGCTGCAAATCCAGTGTGAAAGCCCGAGTGCGTTCACACGGGGGTGCTGCGTTGGCAGGGTGTTAAGAAAGATCTCGCCAGCAGCTTCTTTGCAGTGCTTTGGGAGCGGTGAACTCACCGCTCCTAAAGCGCCCCTGCTCATTGAAATCAATGGGCAGCACCGTCGAACTGCTGGCATTGTGGACACTTTTAACCCTTTTTCGGCCACTAGCAAAGGTTAAAGTGCCCCGCTAGCAGCCGTAAAGCGCAGGAAAATGAAGGTAAAGCAGCGCTTTACCGCCGACGCCCAGGTATTTTCTGTACTTGCTGAAATTATTTATAGTCTAAAATGTATCTGACACATCTTACATTTTTGTTCTGGAGTCTAGATATCCTTTAAACACACCTACATGTGACAGTACTTGAGTCGACTGATTGCTATAAAAAAAATATTTTAGGAAGCTCTGAAGTCACTGTGCAAAGAATGTCTGTTGGATGGGTTGCCACCTGCCAAGTTTTTAATAGTTACATTCTCATTCTTTAAGTGTTGTGGGCACAATTGACCCCACCCCCACAGTACATGCAGATCTGACTCTGTTTTCTTACATTGACAAGAGCGCATTTGTGAATAAAGCTTGCTATCCCTATTTTCAGGCTTTATGCATAACTACATTTTTATTTTTGAATAATGGGGAGAACTAATGGGCAAAACCACACTAACCAGAGAACAAAGTAAGGGCCTAAGAACACAAAACTAACATTGAATATGCTAAGCAGCAGCCACAACTAAATAGTGTTCACACACTGATATTGATAATAGTAAAAAGGGGGGTAATGGCGCTCGCTACTAAAATACTGCTAAAGAGCAGAGTAAGGTAATAAACATTAAATATTAATATAAAATAAGCTCCAACTAAAAATCCAAGAACTTATAATGACGAGCCACAAGGAACAGAAAGGATGTTTCACTCCCAATGTCACCCACCAGAGATCCACAGGATGATGAGGGGGGTGCACTAAGTGATAATTAGTATGTTGAAAACAATTGATAATACAATCGGTAGCACCAACTCATGGTACGAAATAATAAGATCTAAACTAAAAACAGTTAATATATTATAGGACAATACCTAAAAAAATATTAGGTAATAAAATTGTGTGAAGCATCAAGTGACAACATTAGTCTGCTGACCAAAAATAAATAAAGTGCAATAATTAAGAATGCAAAAACAAATAGGTAGATTCAGAAAGAGTAAGGGCTCTTTCACACGTCCTGTCAGTTTCTTTTGTCCGCTCCGTCGGCTCAGCGGGGAAGCGGGAGCTGTCGGCGGATAGGGCGGTCCCCGCACACAGAGCAGGGACCGCCCTGTCTCAGCTCCGCTCTGCCCTATGGGGAACCGGATGCAGACGGACCGTCTGCATCAGTTCCGTTCCGCCGGACGGAAGAAAAATAGGGTTTTCTTCCGTCCGAAGACTGGATCCCGACGGACGCGGACGCTAGCGGATGCTCCATCCGCTAACGGACGCGTTCCCATAGGGATTCATTACAAGTCCGTTAACAGACTTGTAATGAACGGACAGGCGGAACGGACATGTGAAAGGGGCCTTAGGCCGGCTTATCTACAGATAAGCCGACCTAACTCTGAATCTGCACCGACCTATGTTTAAGTGTATTCTCTAACAGAGATACACTTAAACATATCTATGCGCCGTCCTATCTTAGATTGCAATGTTGTTGATGGCCGCTAGATGGCGCTTCCATTGCGGCCGGCGTAGATTATGTAAATGAGGGGATACGCCGATTCACGAACGAACGCCAGGCCGACGCAGTACTTTTACGCCTTTTACGTAAGAGATAGGCCGCCTAAAGTTAGAGCTATGCTCTAGTGGAATAGTAATGTTAAGTATGGCCGCCGTTCCCGCCGCGAAATTTGAAATTTTTACGTTGTTTGCGTAAGTCGTCCGCGAATCGGGATTTACGTAGTTTACGTCCACGTCTAAATCAATATGCCCGTACGGCGTACTTAGCCGCAATGCACACTGAGAAATGTAGTCGCCCGGCGCATGCGCAGTATAAAAAAACGTCAAAAACGTGAGGTCAAGCCTCATTACCATGATACACGCCCCCCCCTCCATGTCATTTGAATTAGGCGCCCTTACGCCCGCTCGTTTGAGGCTACGCCGCCGTAGATTAGCAGGTAAGTAGATTGAAAATCACTACTAGCCTAGTTAATTTACGGCGGTGTAGCCTAAACAGGCTAGGCTACGCCGCCCTAAAGATATTCCAATCTACCTGAAGCTACCTAAAAACATGCATATCATAAATAGTGAAAAAATTAAAAAAAAAATATGGCTCAATCATATTAAACAAAGCCATCTCCACCAAAATTACTGGGCTTACAGTATGCTTTTGTTGAGTCACTTTTCTAGGTGCAACAGTAATTGGAACTAAATCACAGTATCAGTAAAAGTTAATAAAATAGCTGTGAAATAAAACATCATGCATTAGGTTAATACGATGTAGTAATTCCTGCATTTAGACACCTGAAGAAGGTAAAGAGACAAGGAATATTTGGCAGCAGAGAACGAAAAGCTGTAATGATACCAACAGTGGGGAAATCTGGCATTTTCCCTAGCATATGGAGACAATAGACTAATGTTCACTGTGCTGAAAATGGTTGTATTCTGCTGTTTGAATTTGTGTGCTAAATAGAAATAGAAATCATTATTATTAATAATAATAATAATAATAATAATAATAATAATAATAATAATAATAATAATAATAATTATTAAAAAAATTTATAATAATAGACAACTTTGTTGAGTAATGTTTGTACTGTGTCCTCCATCTCCAAAATACAAATGGTATTAAAAAGCAATACAAGAAAATTTACCAAAAATAAAAAATACTTACCCCTCCTGGTGACCTCACCGTGCCTCATTGCTGCCTACCTGAAAAGCAGGGTGCTCCGAAAACGGCAAGAGTGCGTTCCAACCTATTGCAGGAGTACATTCGAGCTCCCAGTGGTCCCAGGATGATCAACGACGTTACCCATGCCTCCTGGAAGTGTTGGAAGATGAGGAGAGTATTTTTGATCAAACTTTATTTTTCTTTGGCTTTTTTAAGATATTTGTAATTAGGGGGTGGGGACTGGAGGGTGTGCTTCAAGGCCCAACTCTAGTTAAAACAATTGTTTTTAGTTTTTTAAGGAGTAGGTATGGTTTAGAACAGGGGTAGGTAACCTTGGCCCTCCAGCTGTGGTGAAACCAGCCCCATGAGACATTGCAAGCCCCCGACAATCACAGGGATGACTCCTAGAGGCATGATGGTATTTGTAGTTTCACCACAGCTGGAGTGCCGAGGTTGCCTGCCCATGGTTTAGAACTTCTGTTGCTATGAACAAGAGTACATAGAAGAATCTGACAGATTCATCTAAATCTTCCAATTCTGCAGAGAGCTAGAAAATATTTTGCCTGCAATTATTATCATAATAGGATTTATATAGCGTCAACAGTTTGCGCAGCGCTTTACAAAATGAGGACAGTACAGTTACCATACAATTCAATACAAGAGGAACCAGAGGGCAAGCTCTCTGCTAATCTATTTATAGCAACCTCCCTCTAAACAAAATTCAGGCTGGTTTTATCTCAGTTGATGGAGAACTTGTTAGGAGTTTTCATGCTGATAACAAAAGACTGGAGCAGGAGAAAGCCACAGGACATAGTGCTTTGAAGAGAGATAAGAAAACACTGCAGATATATGTGCCCAGCTCAAATTTCATAAATCGGGTTTACATCCATTTTAAGCTAGGCATACACTAGTAGAATTTTGTTTGATATTTTTTGTTTTAAAATTTAATTTCTTTATCGTTAGTGGGATCAAATCGACATTTATTTTCAACCACAGTAATGAGAAAATTCGAAAGAGCAGGATAGAAGATTTTTCTGGAATGAATTTCCTAACCGTGTATGTGATTTTTTGAAATTACAGTCATTCCAAAACGAATGTTCAAAGCAAATACAATTTTGTAGTACTTTTGAACGAAATTTGTCCAGTCATCAAATGTGCAAAGAATATTCATACAAACGTTTGTTCAAATATGTATAGCTGGCTTTAGCATACAAGTCCTGATATCCTCTGACTTCACTGTCTACATTCTTGTCCTGGTCTCAAGGTATTGAAGCGGGGGGGGGGGCATCTAACCATAACTAGCATTGTCAAGAGGTCAGCAATGGTAGGCTACATATTTCTCCTAGTACCAGCTTCAGAATTACTGGAATGAAGACATAAGTTCAGGAACAGAGTATAGATAACGTGGGTCATAAAAGGTCATGTGTACACTGGAGCTATCAAAGTGATATAGAACTAATCATGGTATCATAATAAGAGGGCCATTTTGAAGAAACCGCTAGTTAGTTAGTAAGAGAACTGAGGCATGTTGATTTTGTTTTAGTAATCTCTATCCAGGTGGCCACAAATCTCCCCACCAGCTATGAGCCTAATTGAGGTTTGCTGATTCTGCCTGCAGGTTATGCTTTTCAATCCTGTTAAGACAAAAGTAGTGTTATTCATGCTGCTGAGCTACAAAGAGCTAGAGTTTCTGATAAGTGATAGCACAACAGGCACACAATGGATACAAAGACCCCAATGCTTTCTTATCTCTCCCTGTGCATGGACTCTATCAAAGGGGCTCTGCCAGCTCACTCATTAACCAACAAAAGATCCCTGGTGCTAATTAAAGAGTTCATCACAGGCTTCCTTCTGAACTAAAAAATGCCATCTCAAAAGCAGCAGGACTCTGTTTTGATAAGAAGATAAAGTATGAATCCTTCAATCCAAAGGATTAAAATCAGTGTCATTCTCCCTCTGAAGGTACCCATAGACCCGTGAGGGTACTTGCATGTGCAGGAATGATCTTCTCCCCTCGGGCACCTGTGTCTTGTGGCAATGACATAAATATGAATGCCGAGTTTGGCTGAGTGTTTGTGTTTATACCTATGAATAGGGGTGGGGGAGATACATGTAGACACTGCGGTGCCGGCTATACTAGCTAGGAAACCACAAGAAAGAACAGTGATGGGGCAATGTTTTTTTTCCGTTAATCATAGTTGAGTGACATTGAATCATCTGCTGACAGTGCACATTCGTTTTTAATAAATACATGACTTTAACTTGTACTGGCAAAAAAAGTAGTTGTGTTTCATGAGCCGTTTACCAGACAATCTCTCTATGGGTTATTTCATTTTTTATTCTTCGTAAGCAATACCTAAAACAGCTGTCCAATTGAGATGTCCTCACTTAGGGCAATTAAATTAGCCAGTTTGACCTTTTTGCACAATACTTTCACCTAATCCCTTCATGTACAGCGTAAAAAAAAAATGAAAGGTGACACCCTTAGCTGATAGTGAACCAATATAATGGAAAATGTGGTCATCTGTTCATGCATGTGATTATGTAACTTCTTATTGCGTACAAAGTCTGAAGATTTTTCTCAAGCATGCAAAACTTGCATCAATCACATTTGGTAATCAGCTTGTATGGCCAAATCCTACAAAGAGGAGGAATGTATATTACATCTGTTTATATCCTATATGAAAGGACTGCTCTTTAACTAAAGATTGCAGACATAAACTCAGTCAGTTGTTATAAAATATAAAATAATATACGGTGGAGTAAATATAAAATAATATACGGTGGAGTAAATATAAAATAATATACGGTGGAGTAAGTTTACATTTCTTGGGGAAATTTGGTTAGTTCAATGAAGGTTGAGATACATTAAGGATTACCTTGGAGTTGTCTGAATATTATACATAATACTTCAACAATTTTTTTATTTTCTATCTATTACTTTTCATTTGATGCTTAATGCCTTGTACACACGATCGGAATTTCCGATGGGATAAAATCTGATGGAATTTTCCGTCGGAATTTCGTTTAAGCTGTCCTGCATACACCCAGTCAGACCAAATTCCAACCGTCCAAAAGGCGGTGACGTAAAACACTACGACGAGCCGAGAAAAATTAAGTTCAATGCTTCTGAGGATGCGTCGACTTGATTCTGAGCATGCATGTTATTTTCTCCATCCACACAGACGATCGGAGTTCCACACAGATGATCGTAATTTACGATAGGATTTTTTCCCATCAAAAAAAAAATAAAACATGTTCTATTTCTAAACTCCGGCGGAAAAAAGTCCGATAGGGCCCACACGCGGTCGGAATAGCCGATTAAAATATTCCGTCTGACTTTTTTCATTCGAAATTTCGATCGTGTGTACAACGTATTAGAGTCCTAAAAGTTGTTGCATAGTGTTTTTTAATATGTTTTTAGATATATACAATATGTATACAAGATCAGTGTTCTATACATATTTTACTACTAGTTAAAGGTAAAAAACATTGTGTCTATAAATTGTAATTATAGGCCCAGATTCTCGAAGGCGTTACGACGGCGCAACACCATTAGCGCCGTCGTAACTCCTCATCTGGCCCCGGGTATCTATGCGACTGATTCTTAGAATCAGTTGCGCATAGGTACCCATTAGATCTGACAAGCGTAAGGCTGTTACGCTGTCAGATCTTAAAAGTAATTTTTTTTCCCGCCGCTAGGTGTCGCATCGTCGCTTTTCCCCGTCGTCTATGCAAATGAGGTAAGTACGGCGATTCCCGAACATACGCGAGGTCGACGCAGCTAATTAACGTCGTTTGCGTAGCGTACCCGACGCGTAAGGTTGCCCCTGCTATTAGCAGGGGCAACCAATGTTAACTATGGCCGTCGTTCCCGCGTCGAATTGAATCAAAATTACGTCGTTTGCGTAAGACGTCCGTGAATGGCGCTGGACGCCATTTACGTATACATCTAGGCAAATGACGTCGGGGCGACGTCATTTAGCGCAATGCACGTCGGGTAATTTACCCGACGGAGCATGCGCAGTACGCTCGGCGCGGGAGCGCGCCTAATTTAAATGGTGCCCGCCCCATTTGAATTGGACGGGCTTGCGCCGAGCAATCTAACGATACACCGCTGCAAGTTTACAGGTAAGTGTTCTGAGAATCAGGATTTAAACCTGTAGACCTGCGGCGGTGAAACGTAGAGCTCATACATTACGCTGCCCAGGAGCAGCGCTAATGTATGAGAATCTGGGCCATAGTGTATATAGGGTGCATTATATAGTCATTATACAGTATATGCAGGCTATACTTATTGCTTTGCAGTGCTACGCAATGGTTAGGCTTTACCACTCCTTTTCACACTGGAAGCCTGTGTCAGTCGACTCGATTTTTGCAGCCAGCCCAGAGTTCCATTTTAGAGAAAACACTAGAAGGCAAGTCTGTAAATCTGGGTACACACTAACAGGGTGAGGTTAGTTCAGCGATCTCCCCTGCTGAGCTGTTGTGTTCTGACAGGTGAACCCCCCCGTCAGAACACTCCGTTTAGCACTCTCTGCCATTGGCTGAGAGCGCTGATCGGGAGTAGGCCGGCTGCCGATTTTCCAGCATGCACATCTGACAGAAGCCGACCAAACGACCAGCTTCTGTCGAACAGACCGACATGCACACAGGCTGAATGCAGCCGTTTCTTTTAACTGCCCATTGTCTCCCAACATTAGGCCAGCGTGTACAGGGCTTAAAGGGGTTGTAAAGTCAGAAGTTTTTTTTTATTCTAATGCATTAAGATAAAAAGCCTTCTGTGTGTAGCAGCCCTCCATGTCCATGAGTGTCTCTGCTGTCTGAGACACAGCAGTGGCGCCATTGGCTCCTGCTGCTGTCAATCAAAGTCAATCAGACAATCGGGAAAGAGCGGGAGTGGGACGAGGCGGGCCATGGTCCCTTGTCTGATTGGACACAGGGAGCTGTGACTCGGCCCAGGTGCCCCCATAGCAAGCTGCTTGCTGTGGGGGCACTCGACAGGCGGAAGGGGCCATGAGCACAGAAGAGGGACCCAAGAAGAGAAGGATCGGGGCTGTTCTGTACAAATCCACTGCAGCAGGGCAGGTAACATGTTTTCTATTTTCATAGAATAAAAAATAGTCTTTACAATCACTTTAAGAATGTAAAACTCACCTAAACTTTATTGTAAACACTACTATCTTAAAATATTTGCCAACTGAAAAAATAATACTTTCTCTTTATGTATTCTGTACACATAAAGCAAAGGTTCTTTTTGGGGACTTTAAATGAAATCATGGCCTAGTATTTCTATCCCTGTCAATGTGAGCAAGCAAGTTCTACTACTTTATAGGGTATTGTAGAGAGGCAAAGAGCTGGGTGAGGTTTGGCAAGAGGGTATTTCAATGTGTTTGTTTTGTTGAAAGGGTCCCTTTTGCTGTGTGCTCACACAGGTCTACATGACACTGTAGTCTAGCTCACATTTAAGTGTTATTATTGTTATTGATACTGCAGGGATCTGCAAATAGAGTACCATTGTTTTACTCATGTTCCTTCGTTTCTTCTTTAAGTAAAACATTACTTTGGTTATATTGAAGTCTGTGTGCTGCCTATCTTTCATACTGCAAAAAAATCACTTTAAGGGGTTAAAGGGTCACTAAAGGAAAAAAATTTTTTAGCTGAAATGACTGTTTACAGGGCATAGAGACATAATAGTTAACTGATTCCTTTTAAAAATGATTAAAAATAGATAAAAAAACAATCATATAATGTGCCTGCAGTGTAGTTTCGTTTTTGCTGTTGTTTGCTGGTTCTCTGATGTACAGAGAGCCACTAGAGGGCAGTCAGCCAATAGAGAGCAGTGATACTTTGTCTAAAACTCCTCAGCACCAATCCAGTTTCGTTTTACACACAGCTCCTTGATTAGTGACCACCGTGAGAAATCTCCCAGTACTGTGGTTATCAGGAAAAAGGCAACCAGGAAGTGTCCAGAACAGAGAGGATTTACAGCAACATCAAAGCAAAAACGAGCAATGAGGACATGAAACCAGGACTGCAGCAAGGTAAAGGAAGCTATTTAGCTAAAAAAAAAAATTCCTTTAGTGACCCTTTAATCACAGAGCGTAAACCCGAAAACAACCAGCAGCTCCTCCGGAGGTAGTGCTACATTTACATCACGTGATCTGATCACATGGTAAGGGGCCGGGACCGGCCCCTTACTTGGATCTGTGATCACCTGAGTCTCAGTGACTCGGTGATCACATCGAGTGCTGTGCGTGCCCTGCAGTGGTTAATAGGCAATTGGGGTCCGCGCTGTAGCCGTCATTCGGCTATAGCGTGGGCCCCTAGTGGTTAATACATGTTCAAGCTAAAGGCTGCATTTTATATACAACTATATATAGAGCAGATCGAATGAGGGACAAATGAGGAGGAAAGGGGGACAGAGGGACATTGCTCCAAGTCAGGGACAGTCCCTCCAAATCAGGGACAGTTGGGAGCTATGGTAAAGAGGTTGTTTACTTTGCAAGGGAATTTTCCCTTAGCTTAGTAAATGCAGTAAAAAAATAAAAGCAAACACTTTGTAAACGATATCCAAACGCAAGCAACGAAAAAAAGTTTTGCTTGCACAAGATTAGATGATTGGAGTCAGCAGAGCTTCAACTTATTCACCAAGCTAAGAGAAAATTCTCTTGAAAATGTAAATTTCCTTGCAACGTGAACAGTTTATTTGACTTTGATAGATCAACCCCCATTATTTTTTATAAATCCCCCCCTTTTTTTTCCATGCATGCCTGTAAATATTGACAAATACATGTCATATGCTCTTTATAAATGTAACAAGCATTTTATTTACTGCTCACTGTCACCCGAAGACCATACGAGGACAGGTCGCCAGCACGCAGCTTCTCATGTGCAGCAGAACACTCAGAAGCAGGAGAATGCTGTGGTCTGTGTTTAAACTGAGCACATATTAATGTAATGATCCCTCAGCCCTCCCCTTTCCACGCTTATGGGAATTAAAAGCCTATTAAAAGGCACAGTGGGAATGTGTTCCTGGCGGGAAGAAGGTGCCATGTGTACAGCACAGCAGCCTGGAGCCTGGCCGGAGTCAACTATGTTTCTTTTGGAAGCTGACCGGGAGTAGGGAACACTACATGCCTTGTCCCTCCTAACCCATGCCCACCCCAGCCCCTATACAAGTCATATCTCCCCTCTCCCTTTCCTTCCACACTATGACTGGCCTCCTGTTTTCATGATCTCTCCTTGCCTACCCTACCACTTACTTCATACAAACAAATTCATTATTAGATTATCTGGTGTTTTTTGCCCAATATTGTTGTTAGTTTTTGAAGTGTAAACGGACATACTTTTAAGTGATCCCATTCAGCAGCTAGAATAAAAAAAGTACTCTGTCCTTGGTCGCTTCGAGCTGCTGACAGCTCAGTTCCATCCAAACTAGTTTTGTATTCATTAAACATTTCCTGCCGTTCTATCGTTTTTACATGCATTACAATAAGCCATTTTTGTGTTATGAATCAAAAGAGTTCATTCAATAAGACAGTGGAAAAAGCAATGTGGCTGGGTAAGATACCCACGAAATTGTCAGTTAAGTGAAATCTGAGAATTTTTCAACTCTATTATTGTAGCTGAACTAATTATCTGTGCACAGTCACACCATGTCACTGATAATAGATTGGTAGAAGGTGAAAGAGTTAATTCCCATGCAAATATTTTATCTGTCTATATCAATCTTGGACAACCTTGTGCCTTCTAACTATACACCAACTGCATGTTCCCGTACACCCTGCTAGCCAGAAGCCACAGATACTTTGGACTCATAGAAAAAGACTAGGGGCCAGATTCTCGTCCAGCGGCGTATCTCTGCGGCGGCGTAACGTATCCGATTTACGTTACGCCGCCGCAACTTAGACGGGCAAGTGCTGTATTCTCAAAGCACTTGCTCCGTAAGTTGCGGCGGCGTAGCGTAAATCGTCCGGCGTAAGCCCGCCTAATTCAAATTTGGATCAGGGGGCGTGTTTTATGTAAATGTACTGTGACCCGACGTGATTGACGTTTTTCCCGAGCGGCGCATGCAGCGTCCGTGGAATTTTTCCAGTGTGCATTGCTCCAAAGTACGCCGCAAGGACGACTTGCGCAAACGACGTAACTTTTTCAAATTTTGACGCGGGAACGACGACCATAATTAACATTGTTACGCCGCACTTATGCCACCATATAGCAGGGGTAACTATACGCCGGGAAAAGCCTAACGTAAACGGCGTAACTTTACTGCGTCGGCCGGGCGTACGTTCGGGAATTTGCGTATCTACCTAATTTGCATACTTGGCGCGGAATTCGACAGAAGCGCCACCTAGCGGCCAGCGTAAAAATGCAGTTACGATCCGACGGCATAAGAGACTTACGCCTGTCGGATCTAACAGATATCTATGCGTAACTGATTCTAAGAATCAGGCGCATAGATACGACCGGCCGGACGCAGAGATACGACGGCGTATCTGGAGATACGCCATCGTATCTCCTCTAAGAATCTGGGCCTTGGACTATATTATAGATATAAAAAAAAAAAAAATTGCGCTGCATCAGTATTCTCGGTGTTGACAGGGATTCAACCAACGCCATAGATACCAGCCAAACTGTCCGAAACAAGTAAACTCAAGATGAGACACCATTTGCATATTCTAATATTGACTCAAAGAAAACCTTCAGTAAAGATTGCCTTCCTGGAAGGTGTATAAAACATGCTGAGAATTATTTGAGTTTGTTAAAGGGAAATTACTATTAATTGTTGTTAATATGTTTGCAAGCCTAAGTTATTAGGAATATGACATACTTTGGTAGAGTAAATGTTAACCCAATTATTATAATCTTATATGAGCTTTAAAGTGGATTTTTGATGTCACAATGTAGAGTATAAGATTTCCTATCATCTGTGCCCAGTCTTGCCACACAGAGTTAATCCGGCTCTGAGCAATCCTCTTGTTGAGTGAAAATTTACAGACTTCCAGATGAAAACCTGTCTAAATAAAAAGTCCTTTCCTCTCTCCTTGCTTCGAGTGACAGGTTATTTTACATATCTAGCTTGGACATGTTTATCATATGTTTATGTTATGTTTATCATAATATGAGGTGATCCACAGTATAAAAAGTGAGAAATCCACCCCTCCCCCACATAACACATCCTGGTAATATACAATGAACTGTGGATCACCTCATATTATGATAAACATAACATATGATAAACATGTCCAAGCTAGATATGTAAATAACCTGTCACTCAAAGCAAGGAGAGAGGAAAGGACTTTTTGATATGAAATCCTTAATTTTTTTTATACAGGGGATCACGAAATGTGATCCCCTGACTGGCTACCGTTAAGGCATGGGATCGCATTTAAAAACTCTTTGAGCCAAAAGGGGCATGTATCTCACTGGTTTTGCCTCTTGGGCTGAATACCCCATTTTGCCTCCCATACCAGATCTGACCTTGTGGGCCACCAGGGGGTCATGCACTTGAGAGACATACTTCAGGGTGGTAGACTACTAGATTTTGATGGGATAAAGGCCCGGTTTACTCTTCCTAATCAGTATTTTTTGTTATCTTCAAATATGTCATGCCTTCATGGCTCAATTTGGCTCCTCTGGTGTGGAGACACTGCTCTCCACGATTGAAACACTGTTGCAGGAGGATTCCTTCAAAAAATCCTTGTTTGGGGTATATAAAGAGTTTTTCTCTCAGATACCACCCTCGGTGGCCCGATGCAGTGCAAGATTGGCAGGGGACTTTTCTGACCTACAGGAAGAAGTTTGGGATGACATATGGGACTACGCTTTATAATACCTTGTTTCTGCTAGAGATCGTCTGATACAATTTACATTTTTGCATCGAATTGACTTGACTCACGCTGGAAAAAGGTCTGCCAGCCGGCTCCTGATCAGTGCTCTCAGGCAATGGCTGAGAGCGCTGACCAGAGTGTTCTGGCAGGGGGGCCATCCCCCTGTCAGGATACAAAAAAAACAGCAGTGGAACTCGATGTACTAGCATTGGATTGTTAGTACAGTGGCTCTGAACTTAGCTGTCAGTTTTCACACTAGTCGTGTGTATGAGGGTTAAGACTAGCCATTGATGGGGTAGATATCAGCCTGTAAGCAACAACTGAGGAGATGTCTGCCTATCCCTGATTGGACCCACCATTGCACTCACAAATATCACTCAACAGACTGAATCAATGTAGGTCACCAATTCCTTCTATCCTGTTAGTGAGAAGAGGAAAGGACCTGCAGAACTGATTAGAGATTTTGTGAATTGTATAATTTGGACATTGTAATCTGATTTTGACCCCCTTGAAGTACACCCATAAAGAGTTCAGTAAAGGGAAAATGAATTCTGTCTTCTTTGACATTTTTATTCAGGTCAGTGACTCAAACATATCAAAGCCAGAAATCGCCAGACAACTCATTTTATGAAAGAAGTAGCCTACCTACTGTATGTATCCAATTAAAGGTGTACTGTAAACAGGGCCAATCCTAGGGTCACAGACGCCTGGGTGCAGAAATATTTCTGGCGTGGTCATATTACCAACTCCTCCCCTTTACAAATGTTTCTATGGCAACGACTCAAACACAGAGATGCTCCCCTAACACGGACAAGGAGAACACGTTGGGTGCGGACCACCCCCCAGGAATGTCACTGCACGGCTGGTCTCTTTCCACACAGAGACAGCCGCTGCTTCGCTCTCCTCCTCTGACAGAAGGAGGGAGGGGGGACTGGCTTGGGCAGGAAACACAGTGGTGGCGGCGGTGACCGATGGAGAGAGCAGCCTCTGGACACGGACAAGGAGAGGAGGGAGGGAGGGGAGCACTCAGGCTCTTCAGTGCCCCCACCTCTGTGGCACCTGAGTGCACTGCACCCCACACACCTGCCTAGGATCAGCCCTGACTGTAAAGTAGATCTATGGACTACCATTAAAAAAATAAAAAAAATATGTGCTGCAAAAAATAATTGTAAGTGCAACTGCACTTACAATTTTCCTTTTTTTTCCTCTGCGTCTCACAAATACCTGTTAATCCTGCCAGGGAAGTCCACCTCATTCAGTTTCCTGAGATGGGATGCTGCACTGCTCCTGAGTGTAGAGCAGTGTTTTCACGCTCATGTAGGCTGTGCCTTTTGTACTACAGTTCAGCAAGGCTGGATTCATACCTATGCATTTTTAGTGCTTTTTTGCATTTTGCAGATTTGTACTACAGAACTTGTTCCATAGGAATCCATGTTACATGGACTGTAGTGCAAATCTTCAAAATGCAAAAAGCACTAAAAATGCATAGGTGTGAATCCAGCCTAGGAAGTTGCAGCGGCATGGCTTGTGTATCACATAGTAACTGGATTTGGTACCTATTTAGACTGTCACCATGAGAAAGTTTAGTCATTGAAGCTTATTCAAATGTCTGGGGCTCTGAAACACAAGGGCTTTGGTAAACTATAAATGCATAAACCCCCAAAAAACTGCCTATATTTGTATGAGATGATCACCACCTCAATTACAATCAGATTATTATTTTACAGGATTTATATAGCATCAACGGTTTGTGTAGCGAGAAGAGCGAGAAGAGAGAAGGTATAGCTACAATACAATTTCAAGACGAGGGCTAGGGGGACCCTGCTCATAAGAGCTTAAAGCGGGGGTTCACCCTATAAACAAGAAAAAATATATTTTTTTTCTTCTAGCATAAAATCAGGCATTGTAGCGCGAGCTACAGTATGCCTGTCTCGAATTTTTTATCCCCGTACTCACTGTGTAATCGTACATAGACGATTCCGACTGCCCACGGGGAATGGGCGTTCCAATCCAGACGGAAGGTGATTGACGGCCGGCTCTGGCGCGTCACGCTTCTCCGGAAATAGCCGAAATAGGCTTGGCTCTTCACGGCGCCTGCGCATAGCCTGTGCGCAGGCGCCGTGAAGAGCCGAGACCTACTCCGGCTGTCTTCGGGGAGCGTGACGTGCCAGAGCCGGCCGTCAATCATCCTCCCTCTCCATAGGCACGCCCATTCCCCGCGGGAGTCGGAATCTATAATGTACCAGTACACTGTGAGTACGGGGATAAAAAATTCGAGACAGGCATACTGTAGCTCGCGCTACAATGCCTGATTTTATGGTACAATGTTGACACTGAGGGTGAACTACCGCTTTAAAGTAATACTAAAGTCTCGATTTATTTTGTTTATACTTGCTTGCTCTGTGCAGTGGTTTTGCACAGAGCAGCCCAGATCCTCCTCTTCTCGGGTCCCTTGCTGACGCTTTTGGCCCCTCCCTCCTGCCGAGTGCCCCCACAGCAAGCAGCTTGGGGGTAGGGCTTCCATTAAAGGGGCGAGGCTCTGAAGGAATTCTAGACTTGAGCATAGAAAGAGGTGACAAGGAAGCTAGAGAGCAGGAGGTCTTGGGAAGTCTGAAGATGATGGTTGGGTGATAAATTAAAATTAAGTTGGTGATGTAGATCAGGGCAAATTTGTGGATGGTGGTGTTGTTGTTGTCAGTATCTGAATTGTATACTTTGGGCTAGCGGAAGCCAGCAAAGGGATTGCATAGCTCACAACTGTCCCTGATTTTGAGGGACTGTCCCTGATTTGGAGCAATGTCCTGCTGTCCCTCATTCCTCCTCATTTGTCCCTCATTTTGGTCTGATCTATATAGTTGTATATAAAATGCACTTTTTATCTATCAAAAAGTGTTTCCCAGTGCTAAACCTTTCATCTGATTTCTAAATTGCTGCATCTGTAAATTCTGAAAGCCAATATAAAGGAATAGTAGTGGAAAAAAAGCACTTGTGGGTTTACCCAATCTTGTTTTTTGTACAATTCTCCTTTAAGGGGGCGTGGCAAGTGGTGTGTCCTATGCCTGCATACTTTTGCTGATAGGTGTCCCTCATTCCTATCTCAAAAAGTTGGGAGGTATGGGATTGGTAGAGGGGAAGGGGTGGCCGCCACCTAGTGTTTGGTAAGGTAAATAAGTCTGTAGCATCATTCATGATAGACTGAAAAGTGGATAGTTTATCTACAGGTAGGTCAACCAGAAGTGAATTGTTGTAGTCAAGGCAAGAGATAAGATTATAAAATAATCACATATACTGTATTTAGAAACTGCAATCTCTGCCTAAACCTTTTCACCAATAAGACTTGATGGAAGATTCCATTGGCAATTTTTTTTTTTTTTTTTTGTGGCTGTTATCTTTTGTTCAAGATTATTGCTTGCATAAACACATGTTCTTAGCTAACACAACCAGAATTAGAAATAGGGAGTCAGGATCTCTTGACTGCCATCTGGTGTGTGTGGGCACATATGAATGTTCTATTGCAGGCAACTGCATTACTCAGAATAAGATGGTTCAAAATGATAATTGAAAAAGACTAATTGGCCAAAGTTCCATTCTTGCAAAAATGCTATGCTGGCCTATATGGTACTTACTGAGGTTATCTTGGTCATTAATTCAACAGCTTGGTCACTTATGCAATCCTCCACAAATATCAGGTAAGATACAAGAAGGGTCCAATGTTTGCTTATTCTAATTATGCAGTAGAGCCACTTTAAATAACTACTGCCTACGCTAAAAGCTTTCATTTTGTTTCAGACTGGAATAATAAATTGTTTTTTTTTCCCTAAATGAAAAATATCTTCTTGTCCAATCTGTGGCTTGTTTACTTTGGTAATTATCCTGCGGAGCTAAAAGGAGAAAGTACAGATGGTCAGTTAACTGGGAGAGCGTGATGTTTGCACTGGTTACCACATTGACGAATCTTTAGTGTTTATTTTTTTATTGCTTCGTTACTCAAGGATACAAAAAAAAAAAAACCAGCTGAACGAAATCCGGGGCTTGAAATAACAAAGGTACCAATAGGATTGCCACCATAGAAGCTTTTAGATTTTTACCATTATCTTTGAATTATGAAACTATGAATTATACTAATCTGAATTGCACACTGGCACAGTGGTATGTTGTTGACAACAGCAGTGATTGGTTGCTATAGACTTGGTAAAAAAAAAAAACCTTTTTCTTTCTTCCAATTTTTTTACAGAATATAAGGATGGTCTGATGCAAAGCATAGGGGAGCGTTGCTGAAGGGTACTCCCACCTTTGACAGTCATCACCAGAGCACAAGTCTTCATTGGGAGAATTCCTCTCTACATTTGTAACATTTTAGATTTCTCGTCACTTTTTTGTCTCATCGACAATTGTCACAAGATCAGGAAATAATTTCTCAAATCCAGACACAGCTGGTGCTAACAAATGAAATTCCTTCTACTGAAGTCAGACTAGCACAAAATGGATTATGTTTGGTTGCTATGCTTTACTGCACAGAATCTGCACATACACTGTTCATTTTTCATTTGAACCTCTGCATGAAATTCTGAAAGCATTTCATTATATAATCATTGGGTCAACTAATTTTGTTCAAAAGCCCTAAAATTTTCTTCCAGACCTGCTACTTAAATGGATTCCAGACATTTCAAACAGATTTAATTTATTAGTTATGAAATCAAGGAAATAATAATGTAAAGTAAATCGTATTTAAATGTATAAGTTCATTGCATATTTAGAAGTATATTTTATATGCAATATATGTTAATCAGTCCATGAAGTTGTAATAAATATAATATATATAAATATAGATAGAGAGATAAAGATATACCATCTATCTATCTATCTATCTATCTATCTATCTATCTATCTATCTATCTATCTATCTATCTATCTATCTATCTATCTATCTATCTATCTATCTATCTATCTATCTATCACATCTTATAAAACCAATTTTGCATACGCTATACAGAAACCTTTGTTAATATTGTTCTTTTTCATCTCTATACCATACATAATCGTTTAAAAGAAGGAATGTTCATGACCATGAAAGTTCTAATTCAGGATAAAATTATTCCTTACATAAACTCATCACAATAGGTATGATTTTTCTTCACTGAGGACAGCAGTTAGAATTTTGTCCGTTCAGAGAGAAATTGAGAAAACAAATTCTATCCTTCACCAATAACCATTAGAAACTCAAATGATCGTTGTGAAAACTAACATTTTCAATGTTTTATTGGCTAGCTTAACAGTAATGCCTCGTACACACAATCGGTTTTCCCGGCTGACTTTTTACTGCCGGGAAAACCGAGGGGAAAGCCGAGAACCAGCTCGGCAGCTTTTTCCCTCTACACACAGCCGGTTTTCCTGGCAGGAAAACTGCCATGAGAGCTTTGGTCGGGAATCCCGGCCGTGTGTATGCTCCACTGCAGGCTTTCCCCATAGGGAAACTGCCATGGAGCATACACACGGACAGTTTTCCCGGCCAAAAGCTGTCCTGGAAGTTTTCCTGCCAGGAAAACCGATCGGGTGTACGAGGCATAAGAACTCGCAAATGCTTTCTGCTGCTTTCAGAGAATTCTTCAATGTGAGGCCTCGTACACACGACAGAGTTTCTCGGCAGAATTCACCGAGAAACTCGGTCAAACCCGGATTCTGCCGAGAAACTCTGTCGTCTGTACACTTTTGGCCCGATGGAGCCGCCGAGGAACTCGTCGAGAAAATAGAGAACATGTTCTCTATTTTCTCGTTGTTCTATGGGAGAAGGCGGCCCGCCGAGCTCCTCGGCGGCTTCATCCCTGAACTCACCGAGGAACTCGACGTGTTTGGCACGTCGAGTTCCTCGGCCGTGTGTACGGGGCCTGAGTGTTACCTGCATTGTCTGTTGAACAAATAAGAAATACATATGTATACGCAATAACAATTAAGGCTTTTAGGCTATTTGCAACTAATAATGAAAATCACAGATTTTTCTGTAGACCGATTGTTATGGATGTTTCTGAGAACATGTTAAAGCACTGGTATTGTATACCTATAGAAGCAGTATGTGTGTCTGCAGGGGGAATGTTTGCTCTCAAAACTATTCTGAGATTAACTCAGTACAAATTTGTTACTGATTGACAGCAATGTTCTTAGCATCTGTTTTCAGCATTGTTCTTGTTTAGATATCTGATATAGTTATGAAAGCATCCTGTACAATGTGTATTTACTTAAAGCGGAGGTTCACCCTAAATATTAACTTTGTCTCATTCATACATAGATGTGCAATCCATTATTTTTTTTTTTTTTTAGTTCAATGTTTACCTTTCTAATCGTCCTTTCTATGTGTCTTCCGAGTTTCATTCCCCGCGGGAGTGGGCGTATCTTTAAATTTCCTCAGCCATGCGCAATGTCTCCTGGGAGTGATGTGTTGAGACTCCCAGGAGACGATCTATACTGTAATCCGCACTATCTCGTGGGTCACGTGACTCAGCAAACAGGTCATGTGATGAGGGCGGATACTAATTCGCCATTTTAAGTAAGGGAACACAGGCAACTGTGTAGTGTTGACGGCGCCGCTCGCCGTCAACACTGCACATGTGCGGGATAGAGCGGTGAATGCTGGGACATCAGCATTCACCGTATCCCGGAAGGATTTGCTTGTGGGCTTCACAGTGCCCACAAGCAAGATGGAAACGTCCATTGAAGATTTTTATAAAATATCATTTTTGGCAGATTGACTATGCTGGCGGCTGCAATACTAGGACACGTGAGTACCAGATTAGCAAACATAACAGCGCGAGAATCATCTAAAAAAAAAAAACTTATTCCCGCGGAACCCCCGCTTTAAATATTTACAACTAGTATGTGTATGTATGAATGTGAGTTAGAGACCTTGGGCAGGCCATAGATGATTATTTCCTGCAACCACGGGGGCACGGGGAGCCGTCCCTACCAGAAGAACACAGTGATTATTGCTGACGGCTAAAGCCGCTGGCAACAATCGCATGCTAGACATGCTGGTTGTACCTAAGTCAATCAACTTGGCTACAAACAGCCTGCCCATACATAGATCGAATCTCGGATGATTCCTGCTGAACCGGAAAAGATTCAAACCATCTATGACTGGCTTACGATTGTAAGCTTCTTGAGGGCAGGGACAGATGTGAATGTACAATATACTGTGTATGTAAAGGGCTGTGTAAATTGATGGCGCTATATAATTACCTGTAATTAGGGTTGTCCCGATACTAGTCTCCGTATCGGTACCGATACCAAGCATTTCCCTGAGTACTTGTACTGCTCTCCCCCTCCATGCTCCGTGCCCCCCCTCCGTGCCGCTGTTGTCCTCCTCCGTTCTGCTCTCCCCCTCCATGCTCCGTGTCCCCCCTCCGTGCCACTGCTGTCCTCCGTTCTGCTCTCCCCCTCCATGCTCCATTTCCCCCCTCCGTGCCGCTGCTGTCCTCCTCCGTTCTGCTCTCCCCCTCCATGCTCCGTGTCCCCCCTCCGTGCTGCTGCTTTCCCCCTCCGTGCTTAGTGTCACCCTCCATGTCCCCCTCTGTGCTCCGTGTCACCCTCCATATCCTCCTCCTCTGCCCCCTCTGTCAGGATGGAGAGCGGCGGTAGGAGCCCCTTAACCCGGCTCCTACCTTTTCCGAATGAACAGAGTCAGTGTACATTCATAAAACTGAAACATCGTAACCTGTGTTTTACGATGCATCAGTTTATGAATGGATAGGAGCTTCTGTTTCCTGTCCATTTATTTTCAGTGCAGCTGAGAAAGGGACTGGGGAATCTGTGTCCTTAGTCCCTTTTTCTGTCTCAAAGGGGAGATGTCAGAGGTCTGTTAAGACCCCTGCTATCTCACCAAAGCCCCCCAAAGGGGCTAAGAAGAAAAAAATATTGCAATAAATAATAAAAATAATTAATTGTAAAAAAAATACAAATTAAAATAAAAAACACACTGACACCATCCACTCCCCCCCTTAATAAAGCATTGTAAAAAACAGCAAAAAAATTGTAAAAAAATAAAATTGTAAAATAAAAAAAATACTGACACATGACATAAAAAAAATAAGTATCGGTAATCGGCGAGTACTTGAAAAAAAGTATCGGTACTTGTACTCGGTCTTAAAAGAGTGTTATCGGGACAACCCTACCTGTAATAAATAAATACCAATTTAGGTAAGATATGTAGTTGCTCTCCAGTATGACCACACATGTACGTTGGCCATATATAGAAAAAAAGTATTAATCTGAAATTGAGATTCACTGAAGAGCTGTACAGTGTCAGAATAGCAGATTAACTTAAAGGAAATGTTGTGGAAAAAGAAGATCATCCACAATAATTAACTTCAGCCACAATTACATTCTGAAATTTATACTGTCTTATTTAATGCCGTCACCATTCTGTCCTACTGAGGCCTTGTGCTGTTTCTTTATTGTACACATCTGTCATACAACCCAACATTCTTCAGTCAATTAATTCAAAAATGTCATGTTCCAATAATCACAGCAAACACTTTTACTTGGAACCATATTACATCTTAAAGGGGGTTAAAAATTGAATGCCCCTAACACAATCTTAAAAACACATACTGTACGTGCAAGTAGGAGTCTAGTTTTGACTAGCTAACATACAGCTATATTTTTTAAATGTTCAATAAAAACAAAAGAGCTTGGAACAAACAGAAGCTAGCCATTAGGGATGAGCTCCGGCGTGTTCGCACAGTCCACGTGCAGAACCCACCAGGAAGTCTGCACAGCGCTGCGCTAATCACAGGCAGGGAGACATTGTCCCAATGTTTGGCTGCAGAGATCAGGAAATGTCATCCTGCCTGTGGTTAGCGCAGCGCCGTGCCGACTTCCTGGCGGGGTCTGCACGTGGACTGTGCGAACACGCCGGAGCTCATCCCTACTTGTGGACAGCCTTACAAAGTAGAACAATCCTATGGGTTTCTGGCAAGGACTGAAGCCAATGCTGCATAATTTTGCTGCTGGCTAAAGAAATTGCTCCTATAACATTCTTGTTTTGGAATATGCAAGCTAGTATCTAATTTACAGGCAATAATTAGTCTTCATAAGCATCTCTTATTGGAATTAACAATTTCATTCACCGTACACAATCCCAAAGCCCAATATCTCTGCAAATGCTGGGATCCAGCTGCATCATCCTTAAATGATTTATGTCCCAGACCTCCCTACATAGTTAAAAGATCAAAGGTGGGTTAAAGAAAACAGGACCCTATAAATCACCCCCTCTGGTCTGTGATTGTCTGTCTAGCAGCACTGTCTTTTCAGGATGCAGCTCTCACAATGCCATGATATCAGCATCCAGAACACAGTGATATCACTGTCCAGAGCTGATAGGAAATGTTTGCATGTTTAACATGCTTATCTCTTATCAGTGTGTATGACATAGCTACACTTGAGCAACAGGACAAAGGAGTACACTTTGTTTAGTTCGCTCTGTACAAAGTGCAAAAAAGTACCATTCTAGAGGACTGAATGGTCAATGGTCATTGTTTTTGGGCATATGGTATTTAACCAACACAGATTAATTACCTTGATGAGTATAAGCACTTTTTAATGAATAGATTTATACTTGGCTACACTGTACAATGGAATTGCACATAGCGTCCTTGGCTCCTCCTCTTCTTGGTGTGCCCTCAAGACACTAAAGGGAGACAGTACAGTTACAGAGCTGCATTTTTTATTATATACAGTTACAATATAATACAAGAGGGTTAGGAGAGCCCTGCTCATAAGAGCTTACAATCTAATATGGCGGGGCAAGCGGTACAAAAACTAGTAACTGTTAGGGATGAACTAATGGAAGAATTAAAAGTTAAATTGTTAGGTGAAGGCGGGAAAGGCTTCCCTGAAGAGACAAGCTTTCAGGGATCGTCTAAAGGTCCTAAATAGTAGGACATATTCAGACAGATTGAGGTAGAGAGTTCCAAAAGTATAGGAGAGGATTTAGAGAAGTTCTGGAGGTGAGCATGTGAGGAGGATTCTAGGGAGCTTGAGAAGAGGAGGTCCTGGGAGGAGCAGAGAGGACGGTTCGTGTGATATTTTGAGACAAGATTAGTGATGTAGCTTGTGCAGAGTTGTGAATGGGTATATATGTTGTTTTTATTTTGAGTTTAATTTGTGGGGAAGCCAATGGAGATATTGGTATAGAGGAGTGGCGAGCAACTTGTGGTTGGTAAGGTACATGAGTGTGGCAGCAGCATTCATGATAGACTGAAGGGGGGATAGCCTATGGAGAGGCAGCCTATGAGAAAGGAATTGCAATAGTCAAAGTGAGAGAAAACAAGGGAGTGAATGAGTAGCTTAGTGGTTTCACAGGTCATTTTTAGAGATTTTATGGAGATGAAATCTACAAGCTTTTGACAGCTAGTGGTGTCACTATGGTTGGTGTCACGCAGTGCGGTAAAACATGGTGTTTTTCTTCCACCAACTATAGTCTCCTCTCAGTACAGGGCCCCCTCCCTCAGTACAGTTCCCACTCTCCACTAAGTATTGACCCCTCCATCAGTATAGACCCCCTACCTCAGAACAGACCCCCTCTACACTAAGTATAGACCCCCCTCCCTCAGTACAGACCCCGCTTCAACAAGCATAGTCCACCCTACCTTGGCATGAGGGGTTGGGACTGATAGCTGTAGTATTGATCTTGATGGAAACTCTGGAAGGAGGACACATGTATTGATCTTGATGGAAAGTCTGGAAGGAGGGCACATGTATGTGTGTGGGGGGTGGGAGGGATTGTGTAATATTATGAGGTTGGTTTTAGAAAGATTTAGTTTGAGGAATTGGTGTGGCATCCATGCTGATGTCAGTTAGTAAGTTAGTAATTCGGTGAAATTGGAAGCCATGGAAGGTTATTAGGTGACCAAGAGAGGAGGTGTAGACAGAAAAAGAGAAGGAGTCCAAGGACAGAGCCTACAGAAAGAGTAAGCGGAGAAGAGGAGGCAGAGTTGTGGGAAACACTGGAGGAATGCTGTGATAGAGAGTAAAAGTACTAGGAAAGAGCAGAGGCCATAAAGTAAAATTTATTCAGGAGGAGCGGGTGGTCAACAGTATTAAAGGCCGCAGAAAGGTCTAGTAGTAAGAGTATAGAGCAGTGGTCCTGTATACAGTGTTTCTGTATCTGAATGGTCTTGTGTCCTTTGGCACTACAGGTGTCAGCAAGGTGACTAAGAGCAATGATGTCTGTAAGGATGTACCTCTCCCCTAGGTCTAGTCTTTCCCCTTGCCTCCTGGTGTCTGAAAGATTTCCTAAGATCAGCAAGATGGAGTCTTTGGTTCCCTTTACCCCAGAGCAGGCTGGCTCTTGGCGTTCTGTCTTCCTCAAAAGATATGGGGCCGTTTTAGATGGGGACTACATATCCCAGAATTCTTTGCACCTGCTGCTTGTTAAAGTCCTTCTGATTTGCTCCTCTAATTGCTCCTGTCATTGGCTCTCCTCCATCTGCCAATAGGGACACAGGGTGGGGGCAGAGTGAGCAGCTCTGTGTCTGTGTGTGTCTCCCAACAGAGAGAAGAGGAGAGGGAGGGGGGAAATTCCACCCCATGCACATACAGTGAGTCTCAAAAGAGGAGAGGGATAGAGAGGGAGGTTTAGGAAAAACTTGAAAGGCGCTCAGTGGGAATAGAAAGAATCCAACTTCACCTCCTTTCTGTCGACTGGGTTTAGGTGGGTGAGTCCAGTGGAGGCCACCATGGGAGAGGGCAGGAATAGAAGAAGTCATATTCCTGAAGATAGGTTTCAGTAATGGGGAGTATGTTAAAAGAATGGGAGGTGAAAAAGTCATGCACAGAGGTAAGCTTACAGACAGAGTGGGCATTCCAGAGGGCACATGAGAAGGGGGTCTGATTTTTGTAAGCAGGGGAATAGAAATTAAACTGAGTGAATTGTTGCCAGAGAAGCTGGATGTGGGGTTGCGGCTAGATAATGGAGGGTCAAGCTTTCATTATAAGGCATGGTTCACACGCATCCGTAGCACAGCAGGGGTCCGGTGTGTGCTGGTTCTCCGTTTCAGGTCCGATTTCAGCCCGAATTTTGGGCTGAAATCAAACTTGAAACGCACCAAAAAAAGCACATATTTTTCCGGCACTCCGCATCGGACCCACTGCGGAGATATATGAACCAGCTCCATAGAGAGCCAGTCTCATTCTCCTGCTATGCAAATTGGATGCGGAGAAACACGTGTAGCACCTGGCTACTTTCAGAGCCGGTGCCATGCTAAATTTAGTAGAGAATTCAGAGAAATAGTTAGCTCTGAATTAGTTTGACTTTTTAAATTTGGGTCTCTGATCTAGCTTGTCTGTGCTGTGGGTTAACCTTTTGTTTGGGGACTTCTGTCACCCCCGGACGGCAGGTGGCAGCAGTGGGGTCAAGCGAGTCTGAGTATCACTCCTTAGCGGCCTGGCGGGGTTGGGCCAACTTGCTGTGCATGCTGGGGAGGGGTATAAAGGGGGCAGACGCCATTGCCTCAAGGTTCTTCCTCGTGTGGCGCCCACCATTGGGGTAGCCATTCTCACGACACCCCCGCATATGGCCCTCCTGGCCGGGGAGTGTGTGGGTAGCAGTGTTCCTGGAGCTGTCCCTCCAATTGGAGGAAGTTGACCGATGAGGAGTCTGTCCGAAGGATACCAAGCACGAGGCTGGTGTACCAGGAGGGGCCTGTCCATTCGTCGGGGGACAACCTGGGATCTGACAGGCTGAATGTTGGTCGCCTGTTGGTCGCTAATTTTGCAAAACTACCTGAAGGAGATCCGGGTGCTGAATCTACTGAGAGAGGATTCCGGACCATAATTGTCTCCATTCTTTTAGGAGGGTCTGTGGCAGAGACTTTATCCTAAGTTCGAGTGACACTCTGGCTGCCAGGCTGGTGAGATGGTGAGAGAGGTCTGTCCGGGTGCGCTATACCCACTCCGGCTGGAGTGGCGAAGTAAAGTGTTGTTGGAAGCAGGACTGTTTCCCGTATGCAGTTACACCTGAATCTGCTGTCTCCTATTTGCTATCCCTTCACCTTTTTACTGTTTAATAGTTTTTACCCGGCTGGGTAATAAAAGCACAGAAAAGACACCTGTTGGACATTCCCTTTACAACAACTCTCATCAATTTCCCTAGACGGCGGAGAGGTAACATGCCACCCAAAACAAACCAGCAGCTCACTTCAGCAGCTGTCCCCAGTGTCTGAACAAAAATAGTGTTCAATCCTGAATACCTTACCTGAATCTGCTTAACAGTAAAGTGAAGAGAAAAAGATAAAAGAGAATATAAAAATATAAAACATTTTTACAATTTACACAGTGGTACATTTGACATAACTATGCCTGTCTGTCTAGCCTGCCCCATTCTCCGACAGTCTTGATAGATGATCAACAAACCTGCAAAACAAAAGTAGAAAAATATACACACAAAACATTTAAATTTTTTTACAGTCACTAATGCCGCCTACACACGATCATTTTTTGGGTTGTAAAAAACAATGTTTTTCAGGCTCTAGAAAAACAATTTTTTTCAACTTCTTCATTAAAACGGCCTTGCCTACACACGATCGTTAAAAAAAATGCTCTAGCAAAACGCGGTGACATACAACGGCACTATAAAGGGGAAGTTCCATTCGGAACAATGCGTTGAAGGCGGGCTAACTTTGGCAGCATACGGGGGTGTCCTAATCCCGGGATGACAAGGGCATCCGGAGCTCACAACAGGCAATGTAGCTGGGGATCGGAGCAGTCTCTTTAGTGTCACTGGTTTTCGGCACTGTGACTCCCTAAGTTAACTGTGGGATATCCGCGTGTGACGCGGTATCCCGGGAACGTCCCTTAGACTTGCAGGGTTTGAAGCACGGGAATTTCTGCCCCACTGTAGCTCAGACTGCTCCGGCTCAAACCACTGGTCATCGCCCACATCAGAGGAGGAATCAAGCTCGGAACTGTTATACTTCTCCGCGGGCAGACAGACACGTTCCACAACAGATGTACTGACCTTGTCCTTGGTTCTGGCCTCAACAGGGGCAACGCTCTCCCTGGAGTCCTTTTCATATCTGCACATGGGTAGGCCTTGACCACAGCTGTGGGAGACCTTCACGGGGCCCATTCTTTCTGAAGTGAGCCAGGCAGGGACCATAGCCATACACACAGTCTCGGTGGCAGCATCCACCTTCGCAGCAGGCACATTCTCTTTAGCCTCACAGTCACTTACTTCAGGGGACACCATCGGAGTGGTGACCGATGACATAGTGGCTGTAATAGTAGTATCAGCAGCAGTAGGTGCGTGCCAAGGAACAACTTTCTCCGTGGTCACCTTCTGGTGATCCAATCGACCCGATATTCACAGGGGTCTCCATCTGTTGCTCCACTCGGAACAAATACTCGCCGCATCTCTTTCACCGAGCAAAGGGCATGATCCTGACAGCCAGCTCCGCACAATCGGGGACAAGAAAAGCCTATGGTCTCCACGCTGCCACTGGTAAACAGCAAAAACCACCCCTGCGTCCCCATTCGGATCCCGGTATCGGTCAGGGAAGCTCAAGTAGCAGCAGACATCAGATTGACTCCTACCGTAGACATCGGAGGCCTCAATCTCTCAAACGGCTTCAGGGCCACAGACATGTTGCACGATCCTCTCTCGTGGGCGGGCAATCACTCTGTCCTTTAGCGCCAAACTCGCCCTACGTCTCACGCAGGGGTGGGTAACTCCTATCACTCTAAGTTCCTTTCTGGGCACGTTGCAGGCACACATCACTCCGCTGCAGGTGCACCCAGACTTTAACTACCTGAAGTTCACTCTTTCCTCTCCAGCACAGTCCAACACCATGACAATTCATGACAGTTCCGTTGCCTGAGGTAACAGCCAATCCCGGACGACGCCCCCACGTATAGCACTACCCCCGAAAGAGCTGCTGGTTTGTTTTGGGTGGCATGTTACCTCATATTTCTCCGCCATCTAGGATACTTGATGAGAATGTATTAAATGAAATGTCCACACAACAGGTGTCTTTTCTGTGCTTTTATTACCCAGCCGGGTAAAAACAGAAACTTGGTGAAGAGTAAAGAGGTAGTAGGAATAAAGAATAGCAGATCCAGGTGTATGAAAATGGGAAACAGTCCTGCTTCCAACGACAAATTCTATCTCACCACTCTATCTGGAGTCGATGTAGCGCACCTGGACAGGCCTCTCTCACAAGCCTGGCAGCCAACGTGGGGTTAAGTCTCTGCCACAGACCCTCCCAATAGTTGAACACAATGGAGATAATAGTGGTCCAGAATTCTACTTAACAGATTCGACACCCGGATCTCCTTCAGGTAGTTTTGGTTAGGTTACCGGCTGATAGGCGACCAACGTCCAGCCTCTCAGCACCCGGTTTCCCAGGTCCCCGATGGATGTCAGGTCCCTCTTGGAATACCAGCCTCTCTTTGGCACTCCTCAGGCAGACTCTCCACCGAACAGCTTCCTCACACAGGAGCGAACAACTCAGGACCTCATCAGATTGGGGACCAGCCGCAGCTCAGTTGCTCTGGGCCAACATGGTCCCGGAACCAGGAACACTGCGTAGAACATAAGGGTGAACTGTGTAATGTAAGTGGAAGGTGCTATTGAGGGCGCTAAAATTTATAATAGGATACCTGCCTGAGTAAGGACAGCAGGTAATAGATAATACTAGTGAATCTATTACAAAAACAATAGTGAATAATCTCGCATTCAAACAATATGTTACATACATGTAGTATGAGAAAAACCATAAACCATAAATAAAGATAATCAAATGTACAAAACAACCAAATTCTTTGCCGCTAGGCTGATGAAAAACACCACATACAAAAGTGAAAATAAAGTTCGTAGTAGGAAATGATCATAAAGGAGAAAATTCTTCTATGGGTGATCATGCAATCAGATTTCCAGGAGGTAGAAAAACAGCCTTCACTCGAAGTGCTCTGAATATTCAAATGTGCTTACCACAATGATTGGACCACTTGAAAAATGAAAAGTAGGTCTCATGCGTTGAGCAGGTATAAGTGCCTGCACACTATAAGACAGTATCTGGAACGTTGGTTTCAGTAGTAATGCCAATGATTGGAACCACAATAAGAAACAAAAGAGGGAATCTCATAGTGCATTACCTTTTATTTAAAAAACATATTTTAAAAAAGCCGATTGGCCGCTTACTTGAAAATGTGCCTGCCTGGCACTAGGACTGCTGACGTGATTGTCTCATATTAAGGAAACGTCGCTCGGATCCTTCAGAAAAGACCTGGAAGGTCTTGGGCTAGGCAGCAGTAGCAGCAGTAGCAGGTGCCAAGATCAGCTGTGTGCAGGGTTACCAGAAGGAAGCCGCCAACAATTGTTTCATGCTGTGCACGTCACCAGGGGGGTGCACATCTCTGCCCGGAAGGCCATTTTGCCGGGGTGTCGTGGTATGGCTACCCTGAAGGTGGGCGCCACATGGGAAGAAGACCCAAGAAGATGGCGTCTGCCCCATAAATACCCCTTCCCAGCATGCACAGCGAGGAAGCTTCCCCCTGATAGGCCGCTGGAGGGAAGCATCCAAATCCTTGACTCCACTGCTGCCACCTGTCAAGCTGGGGTGTTACCAGCACCCCAGAACCGTCAGCATGAGCCCACAGCACAGCTAAAGCTGGGACAGAGGCTTCAAATTTAAACAAATTAACCAGGCCAAAGTCACTTAACTCTCTGGCCCCCTCTAAATTTACACTAGCACCGGTTCTGAAAAGTAACCAGGCGCTACACATGCATTAAAGTAGATAGCACTTTTACCTTTCATAATGTATATTACTTGTGTAGCGCCCTGCTCCTGTTAGGTAGGCGCTATTTGTAAATTTAAGTTATCTGAGCTGTAGTTTAGCTCAGAATGATTATGTCAAATTATTGGTTTCTGTTCCAGTTCAGCTGCGTTGCATATTTTACACTTGACTGTGGGTGTCGCTGTCACCACAGGTCAAGTTTGGAACCGCAGCGGGTTGGGTGGATTAAGTATTCGTTCCCAGAAGCAGTTCAGTGGGCGTGGTCCCCACCGCTGTGCATTCTGGGAGAGGGTACTTAAGGGTCAGACACTGTTTTGGTGGGGTCTTCCGATCCTGACCTGATGGCCCTCCTGGCCTCAGGGATGTGCTAGCAGTTTTCCGGCCTCTGGGCTGCTGGCCCAAGGCCCTGCTACTGAGAGTAGGCCCAGGAGTTTCTGGGGCCTACTGGTCCAGGGGTGGTCCTGTGCTGTCTTGCCTGCAGGAACAAGCTGAAAAATTGGGGATTCAATTGAAGTACGCATCCTGGCCAATCTACCTCACAGTGCTGCCGGCTTGCTGAAAGATCCTGGTACTGTGTAGCTGTGTCTTTGGAACTTTTTGCAAATTGTGTGTGTGGTTACACTGTCCTGTGGCAGAGGACTGTGCAACCACTCATTTACAAGTCTGTGGCAGAGTCTTTTGATCGAGCTTCTCACCGGCTGTTAGGTCAGTGAGAGGCCTATCCGGTGGTTGCTGAATCCAGTGTGGAAACGGTTTGTCCTCTGGATCCAAGAACGTAATCCACAAAGCAAGGTACCTGAATCTCCCCTAACCCTCCATCCCTCTCTGAATTTGTTTAATAAAACCTTAAAGAAAAAGAGTGTTGGTGCAGACATTTGTGAATAACTCTTCAAGGAGGACCCCTAAGGCCTCGTACAGACGGGCAAACATGTACGATGAAAACGTTCCGCCGGACCGTTTTCAGCGTACATGCCCGCCCGGAGATTTCTGTATGATGGCTGTACACACCATCATCCAGAAATCCGCGCATACACGATACGCGGCGACGAGGCCGCGCCGTCGCGGCCCTGGCAGTTCAATGCTTCCACGCATGCGTCAAAGTCATTCGACGCATGCGAGGGATGGCGGCCGCTCGGACATGTACGGTAAGTCTGTACAGACGACCGAACATGTCCGACGGACAGGATTCCAGCGGTCATGTTTCTAAGCAAGTTTAGAAACATTTGCCCGCTCGAAAACGGTCTGGCGGGCAAATGTACGCTGGAATCCTGTCCGCTCGGCTGTACAGACGACCGAACATGTCTGCTGAAACTGGTCCGCGGACCAGTTTCAGCAAACATGTTCGGTCGTGTGTACGGGGCCTTCGACGAATGTGGTAAGGTAACGGCAGGCCCAAATTCAAACCAGCAGCTCCTACGGGGGTAGTGCTACACTTGCATATTTCTTCACTACTATTGCTCATCATGGGTAAATATTCAATAGAGAGGAGTTATGCCTTAGTGCAGTAACCCACAGCAACCAAGCAGAATATACTTTGCTGAAGTCAGTGCAAAAACTCTTATTGGCTCATATGGGTTTCTACACTTGAATTAAAACACTTTACTGAATTGGGCTATAGTTTGAGCACAAAGGTGAATGTCAAAGCCAAATCTAATGAATGTAGAAAAACCTGTGAGAGTGCACACATTCAAAGCTTTGTGCAAAGCCTCATTATTCAATCAGTTTATATCCCTACTTGGTTTATATTCCCTTTCATGTTTTTTTTTTTTTTTTTTTTACCCACATTGGGTAGCTATAGACATACCCAGAGTTAAATTAAGATCAATGATTTACTTTCTCCCGACTGACTATGCAAGAGTTCATGATTAATGTCACATGTTCTAATACATATTTTGTTAATTAAATAAAGCAATGCATGTTTAGGCTTACAAAAACTTGCGGTAGCTTTGAAGTAAAGATTGTGCAAAACATGACTGTATACTAAAATTAATGGGAGGCTGAGCAGAGATGTCTTGAATTATGCATTGAGATGACAAAAGATGTAGAGTGTAAAAAAATGTAATGAGAGACCAAAACAGAAGAACGTGGAGTGCAACAGAGGTAAATACAAGCCTTAGAGCGGTGTGACCACGTCCGCTAAGCCTCTTTTATATTACAGTGAATGTCTTCTCTTCTCTCAGCCTTTCCCAAAGACTAAATGAAGTTGCACTGTGCCCCGTCCCTGCGTGAGAGCAGGCCAAGGCCTGCTGGATGGGTTTTCTGCCTTGACATCTCAATGAGAGCTGCCCTTTTCTTCCCATTCCCATCTTTGTTTCTGGGGGGCACAGGGTGACCTTCAGCTCCTCTGTGCTTTTCAATGTAAAGGGAAGCCCATTAGTCATGGATTACTGCTCCCCTTCCCCCAGATCTTCACACACAATATCAAGACAAGAGGTAATGTGTGCATCTGGGGCCCTGCATGCAGGGAGCAGCAAGTGACAGCCAAGAGAAACCTCACTATCTGATGTGCCATTGTCTTCTTTCATCAAAACACCTTTAAAGGCCTTGTATCTGCAGACATATTGTGCCATCTAGAATGCCTTGTAAATAGAACAATGTAAGATCCAAGGGGCACCATGACCTCTAAATATTCCACATTCACCGTTACCTTTGGTAGCTATGGCAATGTAGAACCAGTTACTAATGGAAACACCTGAACACGGTATTCACTAGTTCACCAAATTATGTTCTAGTGTGGCATTGCCAAGAGTGCTTACTGCCCAGGAAACAGAGTTCTGTGGTCCATACTACAGCAGCGCCAGTTCCATGTACAGTATATGATATCAGAGGATTATAGATAATAATAAAGAACTTGCAGTTATGCTTATTCATTAGCTTAGTCACAAGACTAGACACGCTTCAAGACTGATTATTGGAACAAATACAGAGGCAAGCAGTGTGTTAGGCCCCGTACTCACGACCAAACATGTCTGCTGAAACTGGTCCGCAGACCAGTTTCAGCAGACATGTTCCGTCGTGTGTACAGCCGCGCGGACAGGATTCCAGCAAACAATTGTCTGACAGACCGTTTCTGAGCAGACAACTGTTTCCCCGAACTTGCTTTAAAACAGTCCGCTGGAAACCTGTCCGCCCGGACATGTACGGTCGTCTGTACAGACCTACCGACATGTCCTGCCGCCAGCCATCCCTCGCATGCGTCGAATGACTTCGACGCATGCGTGGAAGCATTTTAAAGGCAGGCCGCCCACGCCGCCGCGTCATTGTCGAGGCGACACCGCGTCATCGACGCGGCGACACCGCGGACACGCCCCGCGTATTGTTTACGCGCGGACCTCTGTTCGATGGTGTGTACGGCCATCGAACAGAAGTCCCCGGGCAGTCCCCGGGCAGACATGTCCGATGGAAACGGTCTGCAGACCGTTTTCATCGGACATGTCTGGCCGTGAGTACAAGGCCTGAGAGCCTCCTCCTGCAGGATAGTCATAGATGTGATTTTTTTATTTTTTTGCTGGAGGAAAAAAAAAAGTTACATTTGTAAAATGTTAATACAAATCTCTGTGTAGTGACCATATAATACTAAAATGGCATACCTATCTAAAGAGACCCTGTCACCAGACCATTCATTTCAACAACAAGCTTTCTATAAGGCTATAAGAAAAAAAGGTATGTAAGGACTTGCAAGCTTGAATATATAAAAATTGTTCTACAGATAAGCCGACCTAACTCTGAATCTAAGCCGACCTATGTTTAAGTGTATTCTCTAACAGAGATACACTTAAACATATCTAAGATAGGATGGCTTGCGCCGTCCTATCTTAGATTGCAATGTTTTGGCTGACCGCTAGGTGGCGCTTCCATTGCAGCCGGCGTAGATTATGTAAATTAGCTTTTACGACGATTCACGAACGCGAGCCCGCCGCAGTCGATTAACGTCGTTTCCGTAAGGCCTTAGGCGGCCTACAGTTATTCCACCTATGAGGTGGAATAACAATGTTAAAGTATGGCCGCCGTTCCCGCCGCGAGGTTCGAATTTTCTACATCGTTTGCGTAAGTCGTCCGCGAATCGGGAGTTACGTTGTTTACGTCCGCGTCTAAATCAATAGGCCCGTACGGCCTACTTAGCCGCAATGCGCACTGGGAAATGTAGTGGCCCGGCGCATGCGCAGTGTCAAAAAACTTAAAAAAACGTGAGGTCAAGCCTCATTTACATACAACACGCCCCCCTCCAAGTCATTTGAATTAGGCGCCCTTACGCCCGCTCGTTTTAGGCTACACCGCCGTAGATTAGCAGGTAAGTAGATTGTGAATCACTACTAGCCTAACTAATTTACGGCGGTGTAGCCTAAAAAGGCTAGGCTAGGCCGCCCTAAATTTAGGCCGATGTGTGTGAATCTACCTATCTGTTTCTTTGTAATTGTGCCTGCAGTAATACAAGTATTTACGAACCCCTATAGTATAAGTGTACTTTAATATACTGTAAATTATTAGTCTTATCTACAAAACATGAATGCTCCTAAGGTCAGTAATAATGTGGATTTGTCAAAATGCGCTTCTGTATTGCATCTAGTTAAAGGAACACATTATACCATTATTCCAAAAGTTCCATTCTCCCTGATTTAATATATCTTTTAATTTGCATGTAACACATAATTAGGAATAAATTGGTCAGTTTGGTTCCATATGTCTTCATACATTTTGTAGAGCAGCTTTCATTCCATGTTGGTTAACAGCTTTCCATTTCATAAAATCCACCTTAGCTTGCTTGTCTCATTAAAAACCATCAAAGAACTTTCCCAGGCTCATGAACCATCGCAGAGAAATTGGAGAAGGCAATTAATCTTTGTGGGCACAGAAGGCTGGAAAAGGAGAACCAATACCTACAGTCATGTCTCTGAATGTGGTCCCACAGTGCTGAGTCACAGTGTGCTGTACATTTCGGGGAAAATATTTAATGTACCAGTTATTGGGATGTGAGAAGATACTATAGGGTTTTGCCATGTAGACAGGACACTCTTCTTGAATGGCAGTCAGTGTCGGATTTAGCTCTTGGGGGGGGCACTTCAAGATCGAGGGCCCCTCAACTTAGAAATTAAATTATATGACAAATAAAAAGTGAACTGAAATGAATGACGAACCACATATACGTTGGGTTCTGAAGAAGACACTTGTCTGATTTTAAGAATGCACACTACACATGTAATTTAAACTTTGGCAAATCATACATCACATTTCTGTTTCACACTACAATATTTACAAAAATAAAAAATTTTCCTGCACTTAGCATCTGCAAAATCTTTAACTAACTCATCATACTGTATCATCTTGAGGACACTGTTGATAGCCAGTAGGCACAGAGCACATAAGCCCCATACACAAGGGCCGAATGTCGGGAAACATCGGCCTGTGTGTAAAGCACACTGTCCAATAGAAGCTGGCCTCTGTCGGACAAGCATCAGCCATCCCCTTATCAGAACACAATAGCTCAGTGGGGGAGGTTGCTGTACGAATTTTGGATAGTTAGTACAGCAGCGCCAACCAAAGCTGACAGTTTTTTTTTTGTTCAAACCAAAACTCATAGGCCCAGATTCACAGACACTTACGCCGACGTATCTTCTGATACGCCGCGTAATTCCACGGATGCGCCGTCGTATCTCTGCGCCTAATTCTTAATAGAAGATACGCCTGAATTGTGGCCTCATCCAACCGACGTAAGTCTCCTACGCCGTCGTATCTTGGGCGCATATTTACGCTGGCCGCAAGGGGCGCTTCCATTGATTTACGCGTTGAATATGTAAATGAGCAAGATACGCCGATTCACGAACGTACTTACACCCGTTGCAGTAATCTACACCAATTACGTAAGGCGTACGTCCGGCGTAAAGTTAAACCACCATATAGGAGGCGCATCCCATGCAAAGGTATGGACGTCGGAACAGCCGTCGTATTTTACGTCATTAATGTAAGTCGTACGTGAATGGGGCTGGGCGTAGGTTACGTTCACGTTGTAGGCATTGAGCCGTCGTATGTTAGGGAGTATATGCGACGTGATTCTGAGCATGTGCGCGCATGCGCCGTTCGTTTGGCCATTCATTTACATGGGGTCACGCTTCATTTTAATAGATCACACCCACTACCTTCCTACTTTGAATTAGGCGGGCTTACGCCGGCCAATTTACGTTGCGCCGGCGCAAGTTTGGGAGCGAGTGCTTTGTGAATACTGTTCTTGCCTCACTGATTTACGTCGGCGTAGCGCATACGAGATGCGCTACACCGGTCTAAAGATGCGCCGCTCTACGTGAATCCGGCTAATAGTGTGTACCAGGCTTAAGGCCCCGTACACACGACAGAGGAACTCGACGTGCTTGGCACGTCGAGTTCCTCGTCGAGTTTTGGGATGAAGCCGCCGAGGAGCTCGGCGGGCCGGCTTCTCCCATAGAAGAACGAGGACAACGAGAAAATAGAGAACATGTTCTCTATTTTCTCGTCGAGTTCCTCGGCGGCTCCATCGAGCCAAAACTGTACAGACGACAGAGTTTCTCGGCAGAATCCGGGTTTTGACCGAGTTTCTCGGTGAATTCTGCCGAGAAACTCTGTCGTGTGTACGAGGCCTTAGTCTTTCATGGGCCATCATGGTTCTCAGGTAATTCTTTATCAGGGTCAATTTGCTGATTGACCTTTCTCCCCAACAGCTAGTTTTTTTCTGTATTAATTGTTGTCTTTAAATATTTGTTAAATAAATCATTTACTTTTTGTTTGAGGTGTGCTCCTTAAAAGTCCCAAGAGCAATTTTGTTTTTTGTTGTGTGAATGAAATAAACTAATCATCTATGTTGAGCTTTTGTTTTCTAAATCTGTGAACAATTGATATGTGAATACATTTAGATTAACAACAGCAACTTCTTACACAATATAGTATTTTGGTGTAGAGCCTATTGGTTCTTTTATGGGGTTACCTCACCTTATAACACTTATGCCGCGTACACACAACCTTTTTTCGGGTTCTTAAAAATTATGTTTTTTTTTTTTTATGTCATTAAAAACGATCGTGTGTGGGCTCCAGAGGATTTTTCACGATCTAAAAAATGGCCATTAAAAATTTCAAACATGCTCTATTTTTTCACGACGTTTTTAACGTTGTCGTTTTTTAAGGTTGTAAAAAATGGTCGTGTGGGGTCTTTAACAACGTGAAAAAACCGCGCATGCTCAGAAGCAAGTTATGAGACGGGAGCGCTCGTTCTGGTAAAACTACCGTTCGTAATGGAGTAAGCACATTCATCACGCTGTAACAGACTGAAAAGCGCAAATCGTCTTTTACTAACACAAAATCAGCTAAAGCAGCCCAAAGGGTGGCGCCATCCACATGGAACTTCCCCTTTATAGTGCCGTCGTACGTGTTGTACGTCACCGCGCTTTGCTAGAGCATTTTTTTTCATGATCGTGTGTAGGCAAGGCCGTTTTAATGACCATTTTTTAGAACCCGAAAAACGCGCGGCATCAGATTCACTATTATCGCAGCAATACTCAATAACAAAGGCTGCCATAAATCATCTACAGTCTTGTCAATAAGTATCTTAATGTATTTCTAGCTTTGGACTGCGTAGGAAAAGGTCATTGCCAGGGAGATTCACCCGTTTTGTTCTGATGTAGACCATTGTTGCCATAAAAAAAAAGTGATAGTAAATGCAAAATTTTACAGTTGTCATTGTAAATAGGTGAAGAGAAACTTCCCAGTATGCACACTTTTTCGCCAGGGCCGGACTGGCCTACCGGGAGACCGGGAAAATTCCCGGTAGGCCGCCTGCTGTCAATGAAAAATGTGGCAGCTCAGCTGCCTGTGGGCCACGGCGGCGGCCGCCATTGCGGCCGCACTTTTCAGTTATACGCCTGCCCTCTCCAGTGTGACTCACTGTCATGTTAATGCCTCATGTATGTTAAAAGCAGCGGCGGGCCGCCGGCCGCCGGCGGGTTGCGGCCGCCATGCTCGCTGCTGCGCTTTCCTTCCCGCGCTGACTGGAGCGATCATGTCACGTGTCACGAGGGAGGGGAGGAGCCGAGCAGGAGAACAGAACTTCAGATCTTGCTCCATCGTCCCGTGCGGCGCCAGCACCGCCCAGTGCAGAGTCACATGTGAAGGCAGAGGAGAAGAAGTGAACGCCCGGCCACCCTGGAGCACAAGGTAAAGAACACATAGATTTCAAATCCTGTATACTGACTGTCTCGACTCTCTCTCACCATATAACGGTGCACCCCCCCGGGCCCCCCCTCCTCTCTCTGTCACCTACCTTTGCTGCCCCTGGAAATTGTACACTGTCTGTATAATAATCTCAGAGAGAGGAGGGGGGGAGGGAGTGCACCGTGCAATGGTGGTGTGAGAGAGCGAGAGATTATACAGTTTACAATTTGCAGAAAAGGTAGGTGCAGAGAGAGGGGGGGGGATTGCATGGTGCACCCCCCTTTCTCTGTCACCTACCTTTTCTGCAAATCGTAAACTGTATAACCTCTCTCTTTCCCTCCCACCATTGCAGCCCCCTCTCTCCCTCCCACCATTGCAGCCCCCTCTCTCCCTCCCACCATTGCAGCCCCCTCTCTCCCCCCACCATTGCAGCCCCCCTCTCTCCCCCCACCATTGCAGCCCCCTCTCTCCCCCCACCATTGCAGCCCCCCTCTCTCCCCCCACCATTGCAGCCCCCCCTCTCTCTCTCTCCCCCGACCATTGCAGCCCCCCTCTCTCCCCCCACCATTGCAGCCCCCCCTCTCTCCCCCCACCATTGCAGCCCCCCCTCTCTCTCTCCCCTGACCATTGCAGCCCCCCTCTCTCCCCCGACCATTGCAGCCCCCCTCTCTCCCCCGACCATTGCAGCCCCCCTCTCTCTCCCACCACCATTGCAGCCCCCCTCTCTCCCCCGACCATTGCAGCCCCCCTCTCTCCCCCCACCATTGCAGCCCCCTCTCTCCCTCCCACCATTGCAGCCCCCCTCTCTCCCCCCACCATTGCAGCCCCCCTCTCTCCCCCACCATTGCAGCCCCCCTCTCTCTCTCTCTCCCCCACACCATTGCAGCCCCCCTCTCTCCCCCAACCATTGCAGCCCCCCTCTCTCTCCCACCACCATTGCAGCCCCCCTCTCTCCCCCGACCATTGCAGCCCCCCTCTCTCCCCCGACCATTGCAGCCCCCCTCTCTCTCTCTCCCACCACCATTGCAGCCCCCTCTCTCCCCCGACCATTGCAGCCCCCCTCTCTCTCTCTCCCACCACCATTGCAGTCCCCCTCTCTCCCCTGACCATTGCAGCCCCCTTCTCTCCCCCGACCATTGCAGCCCCCCTCTCTCACACCACCATTGCAGCCCCCTCTCTCCCACCACCATTGCAGCCCCCCTCTCTCCCACCACCATTGCAGCCCCCTTCTCTCCCACCACCATTGCAGCCCCCCTCTCTCCCCCGACCCTTGCAGCCTCCCTCTCTCTCTCTCCCACCACCATTGCAGCCCCCTCTCTCCCCCAACCATTGCAGTCCCCCTCTCTCCCCTGACCATTGCAGCCCCCCTCTCTCCCCCCACCATTGCAGCCCCCTCTCTCCCTCCCACCATTGCAGCCCCCCTCTCTCCCCCCACCATTGCAGCCCCCTCTCTCCCCCGACCATTGCAGCCCCCCTCTCTCTCCCCCGACCATTGCAGCCCCCCTCTCTCCCCCCCAACCATTGCAGCCCCCCTCTCTCTCCCACCACCATTGCAGCCCCCCTCTCTCTCCCACCACCATTGCAGCCCCCCTCTCTCTCTCTCCCACCACCATTGCAGCCCCCCTCTCTCCCCCGACCATTGCAGCCCCCCTCTCTCTCTCTCCCACCACCATTGCAGCCCCCCTCTCTCTCCCACCACCATTGCAGCCCCCCTCTCTCTCTCTCCCACCACCATTGCAGCCCCCCTCTCTCCCCTGACCATTGCAGCCCCCTTCTCTCCCCCGACCATTGCAGCCCCCCTCTCTCACACCACCATTGCAGCCCCCTCTCTCCCACCACCATTGCAGCCCCCCTCTCTCCCACCACCATTGCAGCCCCCCTCTCTCCCACCACCATTGCAGCCCCCCTCTCTCCCCCGACCATTGCAGCCCCCCTCTCTCCCACCACCATTGCAGCCCCCCTCTTTCCCCCGACCCTTGCAGCCTCCCTCTCTCTCTCTCCCACCACCATTGCAGCCCCCTCTCTCCCCTCACCATTGCTGCCCCCTCTCTCCCCCGACCATTGCAGCACCCCCTCCCTCTCTCCCCACCATTGCAGCCCCCTCTCTCTCCCACCATTGCAGGCCCCCTCTCACCATTGCAGCCCCCCTCTCTCCCTCCCACCATTGCAGCACCCTCTCACTCTCCCACCATTGCAGCCCTCTCTCTCTCCCCCACCATTGCAGCCCCACCTCTCCCACCATTTCAGCCCCCCTCTCTCTCTCCCCCCACCAGTGCAGCCCCCCTCTCTCCCCCCCCCACCATTGCAGCCCCCTCTCTCCCCCACCATTGCAGCTCCCCTCTCTCTCCCCCACCATTGCAGCACCCCTCTCTCTCCCCCCCACCATTGCAGCCCCTCCTCTCTTTCTCTCCCCCCACCATTGCAGCCCCCCTCTCTCTCTCCCCCACCATTGCAGCCCCCCTCTCTCTCCCCCACACCATTGCAGCCCCCTCTCCCCCCCACCATTGCAGCCCCCCTCTCTCCCACCATTGCAGGCCCCCTCTCATTATTGCAGCCCCCTCTCTCCCTCCCACCATTGCAGCCCCCCTCTCTCCCTCCCACCATTGCAGCCCCCCTCTCTCCCTCCCACCATTGCAGCCCCCTCTCTCTCTCTCTCCCTCCCACCCACCATTTCAGCCCCCTCTCTCCCTCCCTCCCACCATTGCAGCCCCCCTCTCTCCCTCCCACCATTGCAGCCCCCTCTCTCCCCCGACCATTGCAGCACCCCCTCCCTCCCCACCATTGCAGCCCCCTCTCTCTCCCACCATTGCAGGCCCCCTCTCATCATTGCAGCCCCCTCTCTCCCTCCCACCATTGCAGCCCCCCTCTCTCCCTCCCGCCATTGCAGCCCCCCTCTCTCCCTCCCACCATTACAGCCCCCTCTCTCTCTCCCACCATTGCAGCTCCCGCTCTCTCTCCCCTGACCATTGCAGCCCCCTCTCTCTCTCTCTCCCACCACTATTGCAGCCCCCCTCTCTCTCTCTCTCCCACCACCACTGCAGCCCCCCTCCCTCTCTCCCACCACCATTGCAGCCCCTCTCTCTCTCTCCCTCCCACCATTGCAGCCCCCCTCTCTCTCTCCCTCCCACCATTTCAGCCCCCTCTCTCTCTCCCTCCCACCATTTCAGCCCCCCCTCCCTCTCTCCCTCCCACCATTGCAGCCCACTCACTCTCCCACCATTGCAGCCCCCTCTCACTCTCCCACCATTGCAGCCCTCTCTCCCCCCCCACCATTGCAGCCCTCTCTCTCCCCCACCATTGCAGCTCCCCTCTCTCTCCCCCACCATTGCAGCCCCCCCCATCTCTCTTTCTCCCTCCACCATTGCAGCCCCCTCTCTCTCCCACCATTGCAGGCCCCCTCTCATTATTGCAGCCCCCTCTCTCCCTCCCACCATTGCAGCCCCCCTCTCTCCCTCCCACCATTGCAGCCCCCTCTCTCTCTCCCTCCCACCCACCATTTCAGCCCCCTCTCTCTCTCCCTCCCACCATTGCAGCCCCCCTCTCTCCCTCCCACCATTGCAGCCCCCTCTCTCTCTCCCACCATTGCAGCTCCCGCTCTCTCTCTCCCTCACCATTGCAGCCCCCCTCTCTCCCCTCACCATTGCAGCCCCCTCTCTCCCCTGACCATTGCAGCACCCCCTCCCTCCCCACCATTGCAGCCCCCTCTCTCTCCCACCATTGCAGGCCCCCTCTCATCATTGCAGCCCCCTCTCTCCCTCCCACCATTGCAGCCCCCCTCTCTCCCTCCCGCCATTGCAGCCCCCCTCTCTCCCTCCCACCATTGCAGCCCCCTCTCTCTCTCCCACCATTGCAGCTCCCGCTCTCTCTCCCCTGACCATTGCAGCCCCCTCTCTCTCTCTCCCACCACTATTGCAGCCCCCCCTCTCTCTCTCTCCCACCACCACTGCAGCCCCCCTCCCTCTCTCCCACCACCATTGCAGCCCCTCTCTCTCTCTCTCCCTCCCACCATTGCAGCCCCCCTCTCTCTCTCCCTCCTACCATTTCAGCCCCCTCTCTCTCTCCCTCCCACCATTTCAGCCCCCCCTCCCTCTCTCCCTCCCACCATTGCAGCCCACTCACTCTCCCACCATTGCAGCCCCCTCTCACTCTCCCACCATTGCAGCCCTCTCTCCCCCCCCACCATTGCAGCCCTCTCTCCCCCCCCACCATTGCAGCTCCCCTCTCTCTCCCCCACCATTGCAGCCCCCCCCATCTCTCTTTCTCCCTCCACCATTGCAGCCCCCCTCTCTCTCCCCCCCACAATTGCAGCCCCCTCTCTCTCTCCCCCCACCATTGCAGCCCCCTCTCTCCCACCACCATTGCAGCCCCCCTCTCTCTCTCCCACCACCATTGCAGCCCCTCTCTCTCTCCCTCCCACCATTGTAGCCCCCTCTCTCTCTCCCTCCCACCATTGCAGCCCCCCTCTCTCTCCCTCCCACCATTGCAGCCCCCCTCTCTCTCCCTCCCACCATTGCAGCCCCCTCTCTCCCTCCCACCATTGCAGCCCCCTCTCTCCTTCCACCATTGCAGCCCCCTCACTCTCCCACCATTGCAGCCCCCTTCTCACTCTCCCACCATTGCAGCCCTCTCTCCCCCCCACCATTGCAGCCCCCCCTCTCTCTTTCTCTCTCCCTCCACCATTGCAGCCCCCCTCTCTCTCCCTCCCACCATTGCAGCCCCCTCTCTCCCTCCCACCATTGCAGCCCCCTCTCTCCTTCCACCATTGCAGCCCCCTCACTCTCCCACCATTGCAGCCCCCTTCTCACTCTCCCACCATTGCAGCCCTCTCTCCCCCCCACCATTGCAGCCCCCCCTCTCTCTCTCTCTCTCTCTCCCTCCACCATTGCAGCCCCCCTCTCTCTCTCCCCCACCATTGCAGCCCCCCTCTCTCTCCCCCACACAATTGCAGCCCCCTCTCTCTCTCCCCCCACCATTGCAGCCCCCTCTCTCTCCCACCATTGCAGGCCCCCTCTCATCATTGCAGCCCCCTCTCTCCCTCCCACCATTGCAGCCCCCCTCTCTCCCACCCACCATTGCAGCCCCCCTCTCTCCCACCATTGCAGCCCCCCTCTCTCCCTCCCACCATTGCAGCCCCCCTCTCTCCCTCCCACCATTGCAGCCCCCTCTCTCCCTCCCACCATTGCAGCCCCCCTCTCTCTCTCCCACCATTTCAGCCCCCTCTCTCTCCCACCATTGAAGCCCCCCTCTCTCCCACCATTGCAGCCCATCTCTCTCTCCCTCCATTTCAGACCCCCTCTCTCTCCCTCCCACCATTGCAGCCCCCCCTCTCTCTCTCTCACTATTTCAGCCCATTTCTCTCACCATTGCAGCCCTCTCTCTCCCTCTCTCTTACTATTTCAGCTCCCCTCTCTCCCACCATTGCAGCCCCTCTCTCTCCCACCATTGCAGCCCCCCCTCTCTCTCTCTCGCCCACCATTGCAGCCCCCCCCCTCTCTCCCACCATTAAAGCCCCCTCTCTCTCACACACTATAGCAGCACTTCTCTCTCTCTCACCATTGCAGCCCCTCTCTCTCTCTCTCTCTATTGCAGCCCCCTCTCTCTCTACTGCAGCTCCTGTCTCTCACTATTGCAGTCTCTCTCTCTCTCCCTCTATTGCAGCCCCTTTCTCTGTCTCACCACTGCAGCCCCTCTCTCACCACTGCAGCCCCTCTATCTCTCATTATTGCAGCCCCTTTCTCTCTCACACCATTGCAGCCTCTCTCTCTCTCTCTCTCTCTCTCTCTCTCTCGCAGCTCCTATCTCCCACCATTGCAGCCCCTCTCTCTCTCCCACCATTGCAGCCTCTTTCTCTTTCTCTCTCTCTCTATTGCAGCTCCTCTCTCACTCCAACCATTGCAGCCCCTCTCTCTTTCTATTGCAGCTCCTCTCACTATTGCAGCCCCTCTCTCTCTATTGCAGCCCCTCTCTCTCTCTCTCTCTATTGCAGCCCCTCTCTCTCTATTGCAGCCCCTCTCTCTCTCTCTCTATTGCAGCCCCTCTCTCTCTCTCTATTGCAGCCCCTCTCTCTCTCTCTCTCTCTCTATTGCAGCCCCTCTCTCTCTTGCAGCCCCTCTCTCTCTCTATTGCAGCCCCTCTCTCTCTCTCTCTCTTACTATTGCAGCCCCTTTCTCTGTCTCACCACTGCATCCCCTTTCTCTTTGTCTCACCACTGCAGCCCCTTTCTCTCTCACCATTGCAGCCCCTTTCTCTCTCTGTCGCCATTGTAGCCCCTCTCTCATGGAGTTAACTTATGTATTATAATAAAATAATATACTGTAAATAATAATAAAATGTGAATGTATTTATTATAATAATAAATAAAAACATTTTTCAGGTAAAAAAATGTGCATTTATATATATTTTTTTGCCTGTTCTCTCTGCATTGGTCTCTTGTATCATGTCTGCAGTCTCTGACCATCTCCTGTATCATGTCTGCAGTCTCTGACCATCTCTTGTATCATGTCTGCAGTCTCTGACCATCTCCTGTATCATGTCTGCAGTCTCTGACCATCTCTTGTATCATGTCTGCAGTCTCTGACCATCTCCTGTATCATGTCTGCAGTCTCTGACCATCTCTTGTATCATGTCTGCAGTCTCTGACCATCTCCTGTATCATGTGAAGTCTGCAGTCTCTGACCATCTCTTGTATCATGTCTGCAGTCTCTGACCATGTCCTGTATCATGTGAAGTCTGCAGTCTCTGAGGGAGTTTGGAGAGGAGTCAAGAGTGGGAGTGTCGCTGGGATGGGGGTCATGGGAGAAGTCAGAGGTGAGTGGACTGTGGAAAGGAGACTATAGGAAAACCAGAGCCACCAAGCTGGAGCCGCCTGACTGATCCCTGCAAGGTGCACCTAAAAGGAGGTCAGTGACAGCGCCGCCAGGCCAGCCTAAGGGGGGGGGGTCATTGATGTAAGGGGGAGTTAATACAATAATGTAAAGGGACACTGATATAAAGGTTTCCCCCTTATATCAGTAACCCCCCTCCCCCCCTTACCTTAGGCTGCTTTCCCATTGAGGCGTTGGGGGTATCGGCGGTAAAGCGATGCAATTTTTAGCGGTGCTTTACTAACTTTTTTGCAGTGCTTTTCGGGGGGCAGCGGGGCACTTTTAACCCCCGCTAGTGTCCGAAATTTTTTAAAACTATGGGGCTGGTATGAAATTTTTCCAGGGCTGGTTTTTATTCCCAGTCCGGCCCTGTTTTTCGCTGTGGCGCGCTTTGCCTGATTAAAGGGGTTGTAAAGGTTTTATTTTCTAAATATATTCCTTTAAGCTAGTGCATTGTTGGTTCGCTTACCTTTTCCTTCAATTTCCCTTCTAAATGTTTTTTTTTCATTGTTTGAATTTCTCACTTCCTGTTTCTCTTCTGTAAGCTTTCCACCATCATCCGAGCTGTAGAAAGTCATTTAGAACAGCTTACTGAACAGCTTCCTGAGGAGGAACAGGAAATGAGAAATTCAGACAAAGAAAAGAAAGAAAAAAAAAACATTTAGAAGAGAAATTGAAGGAAAAGGTAAGTGAACCAACAATGCACTAGCTTAAAGTAACCTATTTAGAAAATAAAAAACAAACCTTTACAGCCCCTTTAAGGGGATTAAGGGGGGCTCCAATAGGGAGAAGCCTGATTAAGGGGGGCTCCACTGGGTACGCTTGATATAAGGAGGGGCTTTGCTGAGTACACCTGATGTAAGGAGGGGCTCTGTTGGGTACGCCTGATGTAAGGAGGGGCTTTGCTGGGTACGCCTGATGTAAAAAGGGGCTCCGCTGGGTACGCCTGATGTAAGGAGGGGCTCCGCTGGGAACACCTGATGTATGGAGGGGCTCCGCTGGGGACACCTGATGTAAGGAGGGACTCTACTGGGCAAACTTGATGTAAGGAGAGACTCTACTGGGGGCACCTGATGTAAGGAGGGACTCTACTGGGGACAACTAATGTAAGGAGGGAATCTACTGGGGACACCTGATGTAAAGAGGGACTCCGCTGGGGACACCTGATGGCATCTGGTGGCAGGCAACGTGGCAAGTGACACACTCAGGGCTCCCACTGATTCAGCATTAGGCTTCATGTCCATGGACGTTTTTAAAAACGGGCTGTAAAGCTAATACAGACGCCAGGAAAAAAGCGGCGTTTTTAACAAGTTTTTCCCGTGTTTTGCATTGAATTCAATGCACGTTTTGCCGCACTAGTTTTCAGCCGCATTTTTCTCTCTATTCAAAATCAATGGTTCCCTATGGGAGCCCATTGATTTGAATAGAGGTCGCACCAGAAGTCGGATCAAGATGATCCGACTTGCGGGGCGGTTCGTGTGCGGAGAATCTTTTTTTTTTTTTTTTTAATTCTTTATTTTTCATTTTTCCTTATTTCACAATTCCACAAAAACAGGGACATTACCATGCCATATTAGAGAAAAAAAGTCAATAATCAAGCAACTATACATTGTCCTTGTTCCTGACCTTTCTCTGACCCTGCTTACCGTTAAATAGTTAGACTACTATATAGCTCCCGCGTTAATTTACCGCTTTTCTGAATTCCTATTCCCCCAAAACATTTGTCATGTCCTCTCCCTATTTGAGGTAGTGAAAATCCCCATCACCCCCCTCCCACCCCAAAATCCGGGCCCCTGTCCAAGACCTTCCTGAGCCCAAAAAAGAAGAAAAAAAAAAAAAAAAAACACTCGTTCCTCCAAAATTATTCTTCCTCCTCCACCCCTCCCCTCCCCCAATCCTCCCCCCTCCCACCTACTCCCTTCGTTCCCTATAACTATCATAGGGGGCCCATACCTCCCTGAACCTCTCCTCCTGTTCCCTCAGAGCCATCGTGAGACTCTCCATACATTGGATTTCCCTAATTTTTTCATGCCATTGTGGTCTACTTGGTGAGCACGTATTCTTCCATAAAGCTGGAATACATGCTCTGGCTGCTATTAACAGATGTCTTACCAAGGATTTTTTGTAGTTTACTACTGATATCGGAATATCTAACAGCAGATAGGCCGCTGGATTTTCTCCAAGAGACATTTCAGTTATCCCTTCTATTTCGTCTGAAACCATCTTCCAAAAATCTTTCACTCCTTCACAATTCCAAAAAATATGTAGCAGAGTTCCCTCTTCTTTTAGGCATCGCCAACACATATTTGACGTTTGTGGAAAAATTTGATTTAAAACTTCTGGGGTCCTGTACCACCTGCTCAGAATCTTATATCCTCCTTCCTGGTACTTAGATGCTAGGGAGGCTTTATGATTAAATTCACTGAGTCTCAGTGAAAGTTACCCCTAAGTCTCTCTCCCAGGTTTGTATAAAACCTATTTCTTGTGGAGCTTTCAGTTCGTTGATCAGGGAATAGAACAGTGATAATGAATGTCTAACCGCTTCTCCCTTTAGACACAATTTTTCGAATTCCGATAGTCTTACCCTCACCGTAGTCTGACTCTGTATTGATCGCAGAAAGCCCCTTAACTGTCTTCTCCTATATGGCTCCAAGTCCTCTGCTAACTCGCTTTCTATTTCCTCCCATGTCATTACCCGGTTTTCCTTCTGGAAGTGAATCAATCTAATTTTGCCCTGTCTTTTTAAGTTCCCAAACCCTGGGTCGTTCAGACCTGGCATAAATGCCGGGTTTCCCAGGACTGGTGTCATCGGATTTGCTTCTATTTCATCATTTGATTTTCTAAATACTTTTTTCACCACCCTGATTGTCGTCCCTATCGTTGGATGCTTTTTAACTGCTTGTGGTAAAATGGTTCTAGAAAACCAAATTAGTCCTTCCAATGGTAATTCTATCATTGCCTGTTCTAAAAGGATCCATGGTTTAACTTTCGGGGTGACGCACCAATCCAACACTCTTGACAGATGCACAGCCTCGTAGTATGTGAGTGGGTCTGGAAAACCTATGCCTCCTTTTTCCTTTGGTAAAGTTAAAATGTCTCTCCTAACTCTGGCTGGTTTCCCTGCCCAAATGAATCCCGCAAACTTCGCTCTGATCTCTTTCAAAAACCCCTGAGGTATGCTAATAGGGAGTGTCTGTAATAGATATAATAACCTCGGCATTGCATTCATCTTTACGATGTTGACCCTACCGAACCAAGTAAATACCTCTTTATCCCATTTTTGTAGGTCACGTTTTATTTGTCTTACCAGCGGTGCTAAATTTAGTTCTAAAATTCTATTTAATTTCTTCGGGATTTTGGTCCCCAGATATCCAATATGTGAATTTGTCCATTTGAATGGGAAAAAAGAGGCCAATTGTCATTGTTGTGCCATGTTCATCTCTACCCCCATTGCCTCCGATTTGTCATAGTTTACTTTAAAATTTGCGTGAGGTTCCCCCCAGGATGATACCAAACCCTTCGCTCTGGTATGGATCTTAAGGGGAATCCCCCACACCGAAAAAAAAATTGGCTCCATACCAGACCCTTATCCGAGCACGCAGCCCGGCAGGTCAGGAAGGGGGGCGAGTGAGCGCCCCCCTCCTATACCGTATCAGGCCACATGCCCTCAACATGCCCTCAACAAAGCACCTTGCCCCCATGTTGATGGGGACAAGGGCCTCTTCCCGACAACCCTGGCCATTGGTTTTCGGGGTCTGCGGGCGGCGGGCTTATCGGAATCTGAGAGCCCCCTTTAATAAGGGGGCCCCCAGTTCCCGGCCCCCCACCCTATGTAAATGAGTATGGGGTACATCGTACCCCTACCCATTCACCTGGTGGTAGAAAAATGTCAATTAAAAAAACACTACACAGGTTTTTAAAGTAGTTTATTAGGCAACTCCCGGGGTCTTCTTATGACTTCGGGGGGTCTTCTGCCGGGCACCATCGCTGTCTTTTTTTCAGCTCTTTTACCAGCGGCAGCCCGGTCTTCTCTCTTCTTCGGGGGGTCTTCTTACAATTTCGGGGGTCTTCCGACTTCTCCGCTCTCTTCTCCGGCTCTCCGGTTCTTTTTCTCTTCTGCCGGGCACCACTGATGTCTTCTTTCAGCTCTTTCACCAGCGGAGGCCCGGTCTTCTGCGTCACCTTCTTCTCCTCTTCGATGTTGCCACGACGTCCCTGCCGCTGTAATGCCGGGTGTGCGGCACAGTCCCAGCATGCTCCGGGTGGAGTTGAACTATTTCATTTTATATAACAATTTATAACATTAGAAATAATGCGCTCAATCATCCTGACACCATAACAACCATGGTGCCAGAGTGATTGAAGCGCTAACACCAGGTGTTTGGAGTATCTTTTTCTGCTGTTAAACTTTCTGGAATACACATATTTCTATTATTTTGTAGGATCTGGGCCTGAGGTCCATCTTTCTTTCTTTCTTTCTTTCTTTCTTTCTTTCTTTCTTTCTTTCTTTCTTTCTTTCTTTCCCCAATATTAGCGTAAACCATGTCCATTTTTCACCCGCTACGTGCTTTGCGCCCTGCATTTTTATTTCCCCATTATGTCACACCTACAAATGAATGCCCTGCCCCCTAATTATAACAAGACTCCGCCCCACAGACAAAACAGCGTCCCTAATTTTTTTTTTCAAATGTTGGCAAATATGGGATTGGTCTAACTAAAACATAACAGGAAAGGGAAAATGCAGAATGTACCAAGGCAAAAAACAAAGCAACGTTAAATTAGCCTGCATGTGGCAGCACACTGATGGTCAAGCTAACCAATCTGTAGTGTTTATGGTCAACAGACATATGCGGTCATACAGCAATTGGTAATGCAAACCCTTTTTACGGAACACTTTTAATTTCAATATAATAAATGCTTTCTACTAGGCCCTAAAAGGAACGCTCAACTATTCTTAAAGGAGTTTAGCTTAGCTAGCATGAATATTAAAACCTTGCAAAAAAGGTGTCACAAATCACAGTTTGGGAACCAAGGCTGCCAAATGTCTATGCACCTTGATAAAAATCTGTGTTGAATTATATGCAGATTTAGGCTACAGACTTCAGAGAACATCGACCTGATCTAGGCATTTATGGTCAGAACAGGAAGTGTCCATACTGTATGTATACAGGCCCCTTCTAAACCAAGGCAGCCACCCCCCTTACCTGAGCTTTTTCAAGGGGAGCAATGATTGGCCAGGTTGGAATTTTTTCACCCAAAAGCTATCATTTTCACCAATAGAGGGTAAGGATGGAGTTGCCTGATAATCACCCCTCTCCAAAGGCATAAGCATGCACATGCAAAAATAAAACTTTGCCGTTTCTGGGATTGTGTTTTGAAGGAAAGCTCATTCTCATGTCTGTGGTTGGCAATAGACAGGCAGGTAACCCTATAGTCCCAGCTTGAGAAAAAGCCAACAGGGTCCCAAAGCATCACTGGTAGGTGATTTTTATTCTGCCACAATGCTTCAAAATATTTTAGGGGCCATTTTGTTTTTTTATAAGACCTGTGTGCAGATTACAATAAATGGCTATTGACTTTGTCTGACTGGTCACTTGACTAGGCAATAATTTTCCAAGCTTCTTTATTTTTTTTCATTGTAATGAATGGTGTTCCTCTTGCTTCCTTTCGTCTCCTTACTTTATAAATGTGTGCTTTTTATTTTTTTGCCGTGGTAATGCTGTGTTGTCAGAGCCCAACCAAGAATCATCTGATTGCTCAAAGCCAACTCCTTTATTCTATCATCATAAGAACATTGACAGCAATCACAGGAGACCAAATATTCTTCTTTGGGCTTCAATTATGTTGTGATCGCTATTTATGTTCTTATGATAATGGAATAACGGAGTTGGCTTGAGGCTGGGTTCACACTACTACACTACTTTCATCCTACTTTGCTCTGTGTTCAATGTTTCCCTATGAGAGCGTCTTGTAGTGTCCTACACAAGTCGGTCCGACTTTGAAAATGCTCCCTGTACTACTTTTAGTCCTACATTGATCCTACTTCAGGCCCATTGAATATCATTGAAGTTGGACCAAAGTAGTATCCTGTTCATGAAAGTAGGATGGATGTAGGACCAATGTAGGATAAATGTAGGACCAATGTAGCAGAGCAAAGTAGGATGAAAGTAGTGTAGTAGTGTGAACCCAGCCTCAGGCTGGGTTCACACTACTACACTACTTTCGTCCTACTTTGCTCGGTGTTCAATGTTTCCCTATGAGAGCGTCTTGTAGTGTCCTACATTGGTCCTACACAAGTCGGTCCGACTTTGAAAATGCTCCCTGTACTACTTTTGGTCCTACATTGATCCTACTTCAGGCCCATTGAATATCATTGAAGTCGGACCAAAGTAGTATCCTGTTCATGAAAGCCTTAGGCTGGGTTCACACTACTACACTACTTTCCTCCTACTTTGCTCTGCTACATTGGTCCTACATGTATCCTACATTGGTCCTACATCCATCCTACTTTCATGAACAGGATACTACTTTGGTCCGACTTCAATGATATTCAATGGGCCTGAAGTAGGATCAATGTAGGACCAAAAGTAGTACAGGGAGTATTTTCAAAGTCGGACCGACTTGTGTAGGACGCTACAAGACGCTCTCATAGGGAAACATTGAACACAGAGCAAAGTAGGATGAAAGTAGTGTAGTAGTGTGAACCCAGCCTTAGGCTGGGTTCACACTTGTCCTACAACGGTCCTACATTGGGAGCTTATGTAGCATGATGTGTGAAAATCAATGTTTCCCTATGAGAGCTGTCTTAACTGGTCCGACACAAGTCGGTCCGACTTTGAAACTACTCCCTGTACTACTTTGGTCCTACTTTGATCTTACTTCAGCCCATTGAATATCATTAAAGTAGGATCAAAGTAGGAGCCTTGTCCTTACCATCCGACTTTTGACATCCGACTTGTGATTACAGCAGCAGTAAAAGGAATTTATCTCACTCTGGGATTGTTTTGATTGGTCAAAGAACAAGTCAGACTATCACAAAGTCGGATCAAAGTAGTATCCTGTTCATGAAAGTAGGATGGATGTAGGACCAATGTAGGATCAATGTAGGACCAATGTAGGACCAATGTAGGATCAGTGTAGGACCAATGTAGCAGAGCAAAGTAGGATGAAAGTAGTGTAGTAGTGTGAACCCAGCCTAAGGCTGGGTTCACGCTACTACACTACTTTCATCCTACTTTGCTCTGTGTTCAATGTTTCCCTATGAGAGCGTCTTGTAGCGTCCTACACAAGTCGGTCCGACTTTGAAAATGCTCCCTGTACTACTTTTGGTCCTACATTGATCCTACTTCAGGCCCATTGAATATCATTGAAGTTGGACCAAAGTAGTATCCTGTTCATGAAAGTAGGATGGATGTAGGACCAATGTAGGATAAATGTAGGACCAATGTAGCAGAGCAAAGTAGGATGAAAGTAGTGTAGTAGTGTGAACCCAGCCTAAGGCTTAGGCTGGGTTCACACTACTTTCATCCTACTTTGCTCTGCTACATTGGTCCTACATTTATCCTACATTGGTCCTACATCCATCCTACTTTCATGAACAGGATACTACTTTGGTCCGACTTCAATGATATTCAATGGGCCTGAAGTAGGATCAATGTAGGACCAAAAGTAGTACAGGGAGCATTTTCAAAGTCGGACCGACTTGTGTAGGACGCTCTCATAGGGAAACATTGAACACAGAGCAAAGTAGGATGAAAGTAGTGTAGTAGTCTGAACCCAGCCTAAGCCTTAGGCTGGGTTCACACTACTACACTACTTTCATCCTACTTTGCTCTGCTACATTGGTCCTACATTTATCCTACATTGGTCCTACATCCATCCTACTTTCATGAACAGGATACTACTTTGGTCCGACTTCAATGATATTCAATGGGCCTGAAGTAGGATCAATGTAGGACCAAAAGTAGTACAGGGAGCATTTTCAAAGTCGGACCGACTTGTGTAGGACGCTACAAGACGCTCTCATAGGGAAACATTGAACACAGAGCAAAGTAGGATGAAAGTAGTGTAGTAGTCTGAACCCAGCCTAAGCCTTAGGCTGGGTTCACACTACTACACTACTTTCATCCTACTTTGCTCTGCTACATTGGTCCTACATTTATCCTACATTGGTCCTACATCCATCCTACTTTCATGAACAGGATACTACTTTGGTCCGACTTCAATGATATTCAATGGGCCTGAAGTAGGATCAATGTAGGACCAAAAGTAGTACAGGGAGCATTTTCAAAGTCGGACCGACTTGTGTAGGACGCTACAAGACGCTCTCATAGGGAAACATTGAACACAGAGCAAAGTAGGATGAAAGTAGTGTAGTAGTGTGAACCCAGCCTTATTCAGTGCCTGAACCAGCACCTTGTCTGATTTGCAGTAGATTGACCAGGGACCATCTGGTGTTCCACTATGTACCTGATTGACAGTGTTCATTTTTAATTTTAACTTAAATATTTTCATTGACTAAATTAACACTATTTTAGTCTACTAAAATACAACTAAAACTAAAATGTAATTTTAGTCAAAAGATTATGACTAAAACTAAATTGAAATCTGACGTCAACATTAAAACTGAACTACCACAGAAGAAGTCTATTTAGCATCTACTAAGCTTTCTTGTTTTTTTTTCTTTTTAAGATTTAATGTTGGTAAAATATTCAGGTAATATGTGCAATGACATTACAGCCAATAGAGGTCATTTTTTTTGTTTTGTTTTATATATATATATTTTGTTGCACTTCTCTTCTGTTTGTCAAAAAGCTATATTTTTGTTTGTTTATGAAACTTGGTTTTATTTATAAAGAAACCTGTGTCTGTAGTGCATGTTCACTCCTTAGGCCTCTTTCACACGGTCCGTGTGCGGGCTTCGCTTTGGTCACCGGGGATCGCTCCGTCGATCCCCGCTGAGCAGGCAGATGACAGGTCTGTCTCCACACCTGTCAGAGCGCCCCTCTCCCCTATGGGGGATCGGATGACGATGGACCATAGCGTCCATTGTCATCCGATCCGCAGACGGATGGAAAAATAGGGTTTTCCTCCGTCACACTTTGGTGGATCGGAGTGGGTCGGATTTTAGCAGGCATGTCACCGCTGACATCCGTGGCTCCATAGACCTCTTTGGAGCGCCCGTTCAGGTCCGCCTAAAAATCTGACAGGCGGACCTTAACCACTTCTCGACCTCCTCGTGTACATTTACGTCGGCAGAATGGCACGGACAGGCACAATCACGTACCTGTACGTGCCTGCCTAGACGTGGGTGGGGGGTCCGATCGGGACCCCCCCCCCCGGTACATGCGGAGGTCGGGTCCGCCCGGGGAGCGATCCGGGACGACGGCGCGGCTATTTTTTTTTTTTTAGCCGCTCCGTAGCGATCGCTCCCCGGAGCTGAAGAACGGGGAGAGCCGTGTGTAAACACGGCTTCACTGTGGCGGCGCATCGATTGGGTGATCCCCTTTATAGGGGAGACTCGATCGATGACGCTATAAATTTTGCGCAAACCAACCGATAAACGATTAATGCGATTTTTTTTACCAAAAATAGGTAGTAGAATACGTATCGGCCTAAACTGAGGAAAAAAAAAATGTTATATATGTTTTTGGGGGATATTTATTACAGCAAAAAGTAAAAAATATTGAATTTTTTTCAAAATTGTCGCTCTATTTTTGTTTATAGCGCAAAAAATAAAAACCGCAGAGGTGATCAAATACCCCCAAAAGAAAGCTCTATTTGTGGGGAAAAAAGGACGCCAATTTTGTTTGGGAGCCACGTCGCACGACCGCGCAATTGTCTGTTAAAGCGACGCAGTCCCGAACTGTAAAAACCCCTTGGGTCTTTAGCCAGCATATTGGTCCGGGGCTTAAGTGGTTAAAGGCAACAAGAATAACAAAAATGATAAATTTGAAAATCATTTAATTGTCGTATAAATGTCTAAGGCCCCGTACACACGGTCGGACTAAACCGATGAGACTGGCCCGTCGGACCGTTTTCATCGGTTCACCTCTGAAGTGGCCGTACGGCCTGATATGTGTACACACCATCAGTCCAAAATCCAAGCGGGTCAGAACGCGGTGACGTCAAACACACGACGTGCTGAATAAAACGAAGTTCAATGCTTCCAAGCATGCGTCGACTTGATTCTGAGCATGCGCAGGTTTTGAACCGATGCTTTTCTGTACAAACCATCGGTTTGGTCCGATGGGGCAGCGGTCCATCGGTTCGGTTTTGAAGCATGTTTAGAAATTTTGGACCGAAGGAAACCAGACCGATAGCCTATACACACGGTCGGTTTGGTCCGATGAAAATTAACATCGGTTCATTCTCATCGGACCAAACCGACCGTGTGTACGGGGCCTAAGAAGCCAGGTGTATGGCGACCATGAAATCATGAATATAATTCATAACAATTCAGAATACATAAAAACAATCATAAATGAATACAACGTTGTCTCAAGTATTGTGATGAGGCCCGATTACAATACTTGAGACAACGGTGTATTTATTTATGATTGTTTTTATGTATTCTGAATTGTTATGAATTATATTCATGATTTTATGGTCGCCATATACCTGGCTTCTTAGGCCCCATACACACGATAGAATTTATCCGCGAATACGGTCCAGCGGACCGTTTCCGTGGATAAATCCTCTTGAGGATTTCGGCGGATTTTCATGCGATGGAGTGTACACACCATCGCATTGAAATCCGCGCCGAAATCCTCTGGCGATGAAGTGTCGCGCCGTCGCCGCGATTATGACGCGGCGACATGCGCGATGCTGTCATATAAGGAATTCCACGCATGCGTCGAATCATTACGACGCATGCGGGGGATCCCTTCGGACGGATGGATCCGGTGAGTCTATACAGACCAGCGGATCCATCCGTTGGGATGGACTCCAGCAGATGTATATGTTGTGCATCTCAGCAAATATTCGATCTGCTGGAATCCATCCCAGGGGAGATATATCCGCGGAAAAAGATCCGCTGGCGTGTACACACCATAGGATCTATCCGCTGAAACCCATTTGCTGGGATTTATCTGCGGATGGATTCTATGGTGTGTACGGGGCCTTAGACATTTATACGATAATTAAATGATTTTCAAATTTATCATTTTTGTTATTCTTGTTGCCTTTAAAGTCCTAACCCCTTGCTAGGGGGACACCCCCTTTTTTCGTTCTCCAAACAGACGGGATGTTGGCAACATAATTAATCTATCTCTGGTACAAAACTCTTTTTTTTAGTAATATGAAAATAGTTCCTCTGCCCAACCCCCCCCCCCCCCACACACACACACACAGTGCCCACATCATATAAATATTATTTTTACATTAAAATACTGCCACTATATATCTTTTTTAGTGATCTGTATACCATGATCACATGATAAACTGCACAGTTTGTCCAGAGCTTAGATTTCAGGTGGAAGGAGGCTTACACTACAGCCTGTATAGACGCCCATGTGTGTGATGTTAATATCATGTGACCTTAACAGTTCAATATAAATTGTTCTCTCCAGCAATAGAGACTAAACTGAGCATGTGCAGGAGGGCTACCCTCACTTTATTATATGGTTTTGCCAAGATAGACAGTGCAGGAGGGAAGGATCTGTCCATATAGAGTCAAAGAGCTGTCTGTTCCCAAATGCAGAAGATTAAGTTCCACAGTGAGTATAACAAGCATGCTATTCGGAAAAAATACAGACAGATTTTACTGTTGTGGGTTTAGTAACACTTTAAGGCTTGGTTCACACTAGAACATGCATCAGCTCACAGCAGGGTACCGGTGCGTCTCCATTCACCATTTCAAGTCCAATTTAGCCCAAATTTTGGGCTGAATTCGTACCTGAAACAGACCAAACAACACACAGGACCTCTGTGCAATTCCCCACACCACGCCAGTGCCGCTGTGGAGATATGTGAACCGGCTTCATAGAGGGCCGGTCACAATCTCTTGACATGCAAATTGGATGCAGGGAAACCCGCATCCAATTTTCGAGTAAACCTGCATCCAATTCGCACAAGTGTGAACCCACCTGTTATTTAATAATTATAGGATTTTATACTCACCATAAAATCCTTTTCTCTGAGTTCATGGACGGACACAGCCTTAATCTTGACAAAGTGGGAATTGGCCTTCCTTTAGGAATGACTAGGCAGAAAGTGTTAACAACTTCAAAGCTGAACAGCCCCGCCCAGTGGGCGGTCCTACTGGCTATATCCCCTCAGCCTGCACCAAGCAGTTCAGTTCATAGCAAGCAGTACAAATGTAAAAAAAAGGGGGGGGTGCTGTGTCCATCCATGAACTCAGAGAAAAGGATTTTACAGTGAGTATAAAATCCTATTTTCTCTTTCGTTCATGGACGGACACAGCCTTAATATTGACAAAGTGGGATATCCCAAAACAGTGTCAAAATGAGGGGTGGGAACAGCATAAAATTAAACTTCACCCCAAAACAAAACAGAGCTCATCAACTGAGGAGTTGTAACTCTAAACAGCCGCCTGCAAAACTTAGTGGCCGAAGAAGCATCCGAAGATGCACTCACATCAACTTGTAAAGTTTAGTAAAAGTGTGACCGGGCGACCAGGTCGCCACCTTACACACCTGGGAAACAGACGCTTGATGTCAGAAAGCCCAAGAGGCACCATTGCCCTGGTTAGATGCATTGTGACAGGGAGGCGCCCGACCCTTTATGGCGTAAGCCTGATCAGGATCTGTCAGATCCACCTCGAAATGGTGGCCGATGAGACCGCTGGGCCCTTCTTGGGACCAGCTACCGAAACAAACAGTGAGTCTGAACTCTGGAACGGAGCAGTAACAGACAAGTATATTCTCAGGGCTCGGACAACATCCTTAGGATCCGACGGATGAGGACACAAGTATGGCAGTACAATGTCTTCCTTGAGATGGAAGGTCGAAATGACCTTAGGAAGAAAGGAAGGCTGCGGACACAGCACCACCTTATCCTTGTGGAAGATCAGATAGGGAGCCTTTCATGACAAGGCTGCCAGCTCAGAACCCGTCTTAACTGACCTAACAGCCACCAAAAGGACCACTTTCTGAGAAAGTGTCAACAAGGGAACTTCTCTAATGTTCTCAAATGGTGGTTTCTGAGGCACCTAGAGGTCATGCCGTTAAATCCATTGACTGTAAAGCAGGATGACGTATGGGACCTTGCGACAGCAGGTACTCTCGTAGCGGTAGACGCCAAGAGAAGTCTGCTATTCAAATCCCCACGGAGGTAGTGGAGGACGGACCGGAGGGGCCGCATGCCAAACCCCCTGTACATAAATTGTACTTTAAGCAAATTTTTGGTCCGCCCCATGCTGTAAGAACAGCAGGACTCTGGGAACCAAATAAGCACGCGGATGTCACCTCATTTCCTCACGAATGGATATGTAGGTCTTCCAAGTGCGATGGTGAATCTTCCTGGAGGACGATTTCCAAGCACTCCTCGAGGGGTCCCCCCCAGAGGACTCACCACCCAGGAACCGTAGTAGATGGTTTAGATAGCAGAGCTGCTTCCTGCAGAGTGTGTCTGTCGATCTGTGCTCTCCAAAGCTGGAATCGAAGGCTGTTTGTGGGGCTGCTATTTTTGTCAATCTTTCAGACTGCTCAGTCAGCAGCGTGTATCTGTTCATCTGCCATTTTTAAATGGTCTGATACATAGTAAAATGGCTGCCGATCTGAGGCCAACAGGGCAGAAAACCACAGTGCAGCAGAGTAATGCAGCAGTCAGTACACATCAGCAGAAATCACCAGTAAAATGGCTGCTGAGCGTCGCTAGAGGCCAATACAAATGCGGCTACAAGAACATGGCCGCCAGTGCAAGTAAAGAAATACAGCATGGAAACACCAAACATGGCCGCCGACAGCATGGAGCAGGATACACAGGTAAGCAGAATCTCTTATGTAGCTTTATACACTGATTTAGTGACTTATGGTTCCCCAAGTGAAGCTCCCCAGAGGAACCCCTGCCCAACGGCTAGCTCAGAGAGTCTAAGGAGGAGGGAAGGGAGGGAGGGGAGAAGGGGGATAAGGCCCTTTACTCACCTCTCCAGGGATGCCCAGCTCTGTCTTCCTGCTGAAGCAGGGGATTACTACTTACCCTTCCTGATGGTTGTGCTGGAAGCATCCTGGACAGACCATCTCCCACATGGTACATGGTAACGTAGGTGACTGTCGACCCGGCTGCTGCGACTCGTCCCTATAGACCGGTCATATGCGTGCCCTGGAGCGTCTAGCTCACCGGCCACCCGTAGAGCGACGGGCATGTCATGGACGACCCAGTGCGTAACTATGGTCGTCCCACGCTCGATGGCCGAAACTGGGGGGACTACAAGGATCTGGGATCCAGCCTGTCGCCCAGTCGGCAGTTGATCGAAGATCACAGGAAAAAAATACCAAAAATCCAAAGTAGATTTGAAATAAAGCCTTTCAGGCCTATGGGCCCGAAGGGAGCCATGTCTTCTCCTTAACTAGGCAGAAAAAAAACTGAACTGCTTGGTGCAGGCTGAGGGGATATAGCCAGTAGGACCGCCCCCTGGACGGGGCTGTTCAGCTTTGAAGTTGTTAACACTTTCTGCCTAGTCACTTCTAAAGCAAGGCTAATTCCCACTTTGTCAAGATTAAGGCTGTGTCCGTCCATGAACAAAAGAGAAAATAATGTTATTAGATTTTTACTCTAGGTGTATATAATGCGTTTGAAAATTCTAGAGAAATGCTTAAATAATGCATTACCTAGTTGAGCCACCGGAGGGATACCAGATCCCGAGCCTCGGTAAATGGGAGCGAGACCTGGGATACCAACTTCCGCCCAATAAGAGACAACATATCCTTACATTCACGCACAAATTATCGATTTGTGCCAGGGTCCAAGAGACCAATTACAAACTGCTGACAAGGTGGTACAGAACTCCGACCTTACTGAATAAACTGTTTCCAGACACATCAGACCTCTGCTGGAGGTGCCAGTTGAAAAAAGGGCACTTTGATGCACATTTTCTGGTCCTGCCCACGCATTAGATCATACTGGGGGGAGGTCAGGCGAATTACCCAAAAATTTACGGAACGCAAGGTACCTGATGACCCGGCGTATTTCCTTCTTCACGCGTCAGACACCCCTGCGCGGATATATAAAAAGTCTATTGTTCGGCACTTGTTAGATGCAGCTAAAGCCTGCGTCCCACTATGTTGGAGATCCCCGCACCCACCGACGATAGCCATGTGGTTGAAGAAGGTAGACGAGATTAGCTGGCTGGAGGACCTAGTATTGTCAAAGCAGGATAGAAGCGAGCTATACTCCCAGACATGGCAAATGTGGACAATGTTCACATACTCAGAGGAGGGCCAGGCCCTCAGGGGAGTACAACCGATACCCCAGTTGGATTGAATCCCCCCCACCGTCCCCAGAGCTCTCCTGATTTGATTGATGAGACCGTCGCGATGGGTGTCCATGATCGCGAGCTCTCCCCCCCCCCTCACTCTCTTTCCCCCTCTTTCCTATAATCCCCCCCTACTCTTTACTTGCTGGACTGCTCACCAAGCAGCTCCCGTAATCTATCTCTTGTTTTCTTTACTCATTTCGCACTTAGAAAACGGAAAAGAGTGGGAGGCTGGGTCACGGTTCCATGATACAATGTTGTAGAAAGTGCCACATAGATACTGTTGAGATGTATTTCCCATTTATGTATGTATGTTTGCTGGTGCCAGCTGTTGTACTGTTCTTGTTGTGGTCCATGTGGACCAGCCTCATGTTGTGTATAAATAAAAAAAATAAAAAAAAATAATGCATTACAATTTAACCTAACCCATTAGATTTTGGTCAACTAAAATGTACTGGAGATTTTAATCAACGAAATATGTTTAAAACCAAAACAATTCAGATGACTAACATACTGTACGACTAAAACTAAAATGGCATTTTAGTCAAAAGACTGACTAAAACTATATTGAAACTTGATGCCAAAATTAACACTGCTGATTGGTCAGTTTAACACTACATAGAATAACCATATTTGCAATTAATAGAGCATGTCTAAGCTAAGTAGTTAATAATGTGGAAGATATAATTATTATGCTATGTAAATACCTGAATAGAACGTAGATTGACGAGTGTTATGCACTAGGTCATAGTGACAGGAAACAAGGCCTGTGAATTGGAATTCCCTGTCAGAAATATTAGTATCCTTCCACCACAATTTAATTCTTATTTTGAACATCAGAACAGCGGAGATGTGTGTGTGTGTGTATATATAATGGTCTCAGTTTCCTCGCCCTATCTCGTTTTGTGTTCACATCTTCAGATCATCTGCTGATTTTTGTTGGCAATATCGGATTTGCAATAACAACAGCTTCAGTATTTATGGGAACAAGGCACTTCTCACTGCATCACTGCTCGGCCGAGAATAAAGGCTCTGTGTGGACAGTTCACAGGGGGACCCCGTCCCTCCCCCGCCTCTCTCACCAAATCTCTCACAGACAGCTTGCACCTGGTGGGTTGTTTGGGAAGGGAGATAATATCATGCTTCATTTACTTCAGTCAGGTGAACTGAAACTTTCACTGGCAGATGTGCCTTTCCCCCCTCTTGTCTTCCAGTACTTCCTCCAGTTGTGTTAGTGTAAACAAAGTGCTAACCGCCCCAAAATAAGCATGCCTTGCATTTGGTTTAAGTCTAATCATGACACACTGGTATATTGTGTCGCAGTGCATGTATATTTTCATGTCTGTGTACTCTTGTCTTCTCTCAAAGGCAAAAAAAAAAAAAAATCATACTAATGACTTAATGGGGGGTAGATGTGTACCATACTTCCCCTTGATCATATTTTGTGCAAAGTTCCAGTGCCATGGCGAGTATAGCCTCAAACCACAAGCCCTCTGTCTGCCCACTGTCCATTAGCCCCCTTTCACACTGGGGAAGTTTGCAGGTGCTATTGCGCTAAAAATAGCGCCTACAAACCGACCTGAAACAGCGGCTGCTGTTTCTCCAGTGTGAAAGCCCTGAGGGCTTTCACACTGGAGCGGTGCGCTGGCAGGATGGTAAAAAAGTCCTGCTAGCCGCATCTTTGGAGCGGTGAAGGAGCAGTGTGTATACCGCTCCTTCACCGCTCCTGCCTATTGAAATCAATGGGACATGGTGGCTATAACGCCGGCAATACGCATCTGCAGAAGCAAATTGCGGGTGGTTTTAACCCTTTCTTGGCCGCTAGCGAGGGGTAAAACTGCCCCGCTAGTGGCTGAATAGCACCGTAAAATTAGCGGTAAAACGCCGCTAAAAATAGCGGCGCTTTACCACCACCACACCTCCTGCCCAGTGTGAAAGGAGCCTTAAGGATGAGCTTAGGCATTTTTCACAACTCCACCTGCCTGCGCCTGCCAGGAAGCTGACATTATGCAGTGCTAATCATAGGTAGTGAGAAATTTCCCAATCTGTGCAGCCGCGGATCGGGAATTGTCTTACTGCCTGTGATTAGCACTGCGGAGTGTTAGCTTTCTGGCGGGCGCGGGCACGTGGAGTTGCAAACACGCCTGAGCTCATCCTTATGGTCCATTCACTGCCTGTTAGCAGCTTGCATTCTTATGCCCTGTATGCATGACCGGTTTTCCTGACATGCCAAAACCCAACGTTTTTCCCGATGTGATTCCTCTCAAGCCTGCCTTGCATACACACGTTCAGTCAAAAAAACGCTCGACCAAAGCGCGGTGACGTCCAACACGTACAACGGTACTATAAAGGGGACGTTCCATTCAAATGGCGCCACCCTTTGGGCTGCTCTTGCTGATCCTCGTGTTAGTAAAAGTTTGGTGAGAGATGATTCGCGCTTTTCAGTCTTTGTGCTCTTCAGTCCGTTACAGCGTGACGAATGTGCTATCTCCATTACGAACGCTAGTTTTACCGGAACAAGCGCTCCCGTCTCATACTTGATTCTGAGCATGCGTGTTTTTTTTCCTCTTGGAAAAGCATACACACGAGTGGTAAAAAAATAATTTGCAGGCAGTTTTCTTGTTGGGAAAACTGCTATGGAGCATACACACGACCGGTTTTCCCAACCAATCTAAAAAATGGCAGTTTTCTAGTCGGGAAAACCGGTCGTGTGTACGAGGCATTAGGATGGCCATAAATGGTGCAAACTTCTTTCCTGCAACCGTGGAAAGAAATGTGCATGATCCCCCCATCAACACAGACAGTGCTGACAGGGGAATCGGCAATTGTCTTCTCCCGGCAGGGGTGGGCAAAGACATTTTCCCAAAAACGCCTAAATGTGAACAGAGCCAACTGCAATGCTGTTACTAATACTGCTGATTCAGCTGCTTCCACTACTTTAACCACTTAAGCTTTGAAAGATTTAACCGCCTTCATGAACAGGCCATTTTTTGCAATTCGGCACTGCACTATGTTAACTGGCGATTGTGTGGTCATTCAACGCTGTACCCAAACTAAAATAATTATATTATTTTTTTCACACAAATAAAGATTAATTTTGGTGGTATTTGATAACCACAGTTTTTCTTTATATTTTTTGCAATATAAATAAAAAAACTGACAAGCATTTAAAGTGGAGTTCCAAACAAACTTAGCATTTTTTAAATGTATGTCCTTTCATCCTGCGTTTTTATAATATAAATCCGGTCACTTACTATTTTACAATCCGCCGCCGATCCACATAGATATTAAAAAAAGATGGTTTATAAAATTATGTCTACACCGTTGTCATTTTGCTTGTGGGCATTGTAAAGCCTACAAGCACTTGTCACGGAAGCATGAATCAGACGTACAACAACAGATAACTGAAATAGGAAGGCTTTATTAAAAACCAAACAGCAAGGTTAAAGTCCAAACGGAATGAACAAACAGTAAGCAGAGTCTTCCACCGGAGCCAGGGATCAGGAGCCAGAAGGGTAGTCCGAACGAAGCCAGGGATCAGGAACCAGAAGGGTAGTCCGAACGAAGCCAGGGATCAAGAACCAGAAGGGTAGTCCGTGGAAGCCGGGTCGGTAACCAGAAGCAGCAGCACAATCTCAGGAGCATGTGTATACAAAAGGACCAAGCAGAGGAATGAAGCAACAGACCTCCTATATATGTGCAAGGCATCCAGCTCCTCCCAGTGGGAAGGAGGAGCCGCAGGGTGTGGTAAGTTATAAGAAGCCCAGAAACCAATATGGCCGCCAGCACATGTCAGATGAAAGAAGCCAGCAAGAGGTAAGACCATGACAGCACTTACTTCCTGGAAGTCTTGGATGGGGAGTGATAATTGGACAGCGCACTGCATCCTGGAAAATGATGACACGCATTTCCCAGGAGCATTAGAGGGAGATGATGTCAGAATCCTAGGTGATTTCAAAGGCAGATTTCGTGGGACCGCATAGCAACAGGCATTTCCAGATGAGTAAAAAAAAAAAAAAAAAAAATTTTTTTACTTTTTTTAGGTCTAATGAGCACAATAATGAAAAACAAATTTGAGGATGGAAACTCCACTTTAACATTTAGCTCTAGTTTTCGCCCGATATCCTTAATTGGGGTAGACATAAAAATGTACGCTAAATTGATTGCGTCACGTCTCCAACCACTTCTTCTGAGCCTGGTACATATTGACCAGGCCGGATTTGTCCAAGAAAGAGAAGCACGTGACAATATAAAATTCTTCCTACTTATGGGTTATGCACAAACAGCTAAAATGCCAATATGCCTTCTCTCTGTTGATGCGGAGAAGGTTTTTGATCGGCTCGGTGGCCTTTCCTTGAGCATTCTTTGATACAAATAGGGATGGGCCCAAACTTTCTTATTAAGATCTTAGCACTATACTTTAAACCTAAGGCCAGAATAAGGATCAATGGATAGTTGACCAAGTTTTCCTATACAAAATGGTACTCGCAAGGGAGGTCCACTATCTCATTTTGCTTTATGTCCTAGTAATGGAGTATCTAGCAATAGCCATTCAAAAAAATCCTTCTATCACGGGCATACAGATATATCAACAGGAAACAAAACTTGCCTTATTTGCCGATGATTTGTTACTTTATGTTACTAATCCACATGTTTCTATGCCTTCTATTCTATCTGAATTAAAGTGTTTCGGAGCCTTGAGTAACTTCAAGGTAAATGTATCAAAATCGGAAATTCTTAATGTGTCACTTCTGCCAAATCAAGTTACGGCACTGGGGAATAATTTTTAGTTTAATTTCTGCTCCTATGCACTAAAATACATAGGTTTTAATATTCCTCCTGATATTCAACAAATTATATCCCCCCTTATGCAACGAACTTTACAGGATCTTCAAAAAAATATGATTCTAATTTATATTCCTGGTTCGGGAGGATTAACATATTAAAAATGGATACAATACACAGTTTTTTTATACCTTTTCCAAACTATCCTTTTTTTGTTCCCTAGGGCCCGGATTCTTAAAGCACTTACGCCGCCGTATCTTTATATACGCCACGTAAGTGCACAGATGCGCCATCGTCTTTTGCGCCTGATTCTCAATGCTAGATACGCCTGAAATGTGGCTTTATCTGACCGACGTAAGTTTCCTACAATTGACAATTGATGGCACAGTGGCTGCGTTTGATGGCATGGCACAGTGGCTGCGTTTGATGGCATGGCACAGTGGTGACAATTGATGGCACAGTGGCTGCGTTTGATGGCATGGCACAGTGGTGACAATTGATGGCACAGTGCTTGCGTTTGATGGGCACAGTGGCTGCATTTGATGGGCACAGTGGCTGCATTTGATGGGCACAGTGAGGCTGCAATTGTTTTTTTTTTTTTTTTCGTTTGTTTGCGCCAAAAATTTTGAGTACCAGCCGCTACTGGCATATAACTTCTGCTATTGGAAAGAAAAGGCTCCTTAAATGCAGGTGGATTATGGGCAATGGTTATTAAGTGTTGGCCTGTTGGCCCTTTGTTCTGCTGTGTGGGGTTGGTGGGTTCGTTCCTGCTCACCTGACATAGATTCTTTTCTCCCTTTCCCCCCCTTTTTTATTTATTTTTTGTTGTCCTTTTGTGTGTCACGTTATGTCATGGCTGATTCTTTAGTACCATTGTCTCATGTATACCTTCTTCATACACAATGTATGGTTTCAGCTGTGACAAATGTCTTTATTATGGATATGTGCTGTATAATTTATTCTAATGACACATTAAAACCTTTTTTTTTAAAAACAAATGCCAGCTCTTCCTAGGCACTGAGCCGCCACCTTATTTCCCAGCGCCAAAAAGATCCACCACACTGATGACATCACCAAAGGATCCAGATCGCAACAGGATGCGTTTCAAGAATTCTTCCTCTGCTTAAGCTTGTCTCAAAGGACCATACGGACGGGATGAGCCTCTCTGAGACCGCTTCCCACCTTGGGTCTGCAGTATTTTGGTTACTCAACTTCTGAAAGCAGGCCTTTTAATTTAGGGGTCGTAAATTTGTGCTTCCAACAGTTGTTAAGAATTTAGACACAGTCCTGTGAAATGCATATTAGTTCTTGCATCTCTGCAATGTCATGTGGATGACTTTTGTTAGACATTCTTTCATCGTGGGAGTACATTTAGACTGCCAATGGACTGGGATACACGATGTCCAAATACATCGCTAGGGATTTATGATAGAGAAGTGGAGGAGATATTTTGAGAACTCCATGGAAAGTGTGGAGACCACCACCACTGTGTCATGTACCTTTTCACCAGAAAGGTTGAATTGCCGATAATGAGCACAAGTGCAGTAACGATGGTGTCCTATACCACCGTGGCCACAATTTGTAGCAGTTTTCCTGAATGACATCATGTGAAAAAAAAAAAAGATAAAAACATTTACACCCAAAACACCACACACCCTCACTCCAAACTCACAACAATCCTTTGCCATATCAAAGCTACAGCCCTTATGCCTAGTACACACGATCGTTTACCCGGTCTGGAAAACTGCTGTTTTCCTTTGGCCGGGAAAACCGGACGTGTGTATGCTCCTTGGCAGTTTTCCCAACAAGAAAACTGCGATTTAAAAAAAAAATTCTTTCCTCGAATCGCTGCGTTTTTTTTCCTGACGTTTTCCTATGGGAAACATTGCGAGGGAGCATACACACGGCCGTTTTTCCCAAACAAAGTTCTCCTGGCAGTTTTCCTGTTGGGAAAACTGCCCGTGTGTACAGGGGAAAAGGGACCAAGCCGATTCCCGGGTTTCGTGTGTACTAGGCACTAGGCATGGTGTGGTAACAATTTGGCAACAACAGGACAGTACGTGAATGTAGAATAGGCTAAAATGTGAAAACACAAACAAGGCAGTTGTGTTGCTATAAGTGTACAGTATCATCTCAGAGACACATAAAGACCAACTTTACTTTCTCGATCAACATTAACTATTTTTAATCTGTATGCTGCTATTCTTGGTAAATAGAAGGTAAAATTACATTTACTTGTTTTATACTTTTTTTTTTTTTTAATTTCTTCAGCTGCTTCTTGGTTTTTGGCCTAGGCCGAAATCATGTCATACATCCCATACATCATGGGCATTGTTTCACCCTCATCTGAAGGAGGAGAGCAGGGCTTTTCTAAGGTAAACACGCCCTTCTGCCTGCATGCCTGACCTAAAGCATGGTATACATGCACATATTTTTTGTTTTTTCAGCCAGTGGCTTAAAGGGTTTGTAAAGGAAATTTTTTTTTTTATCTTAATAGCTTCCTTTACCTTAATGCAGTGCTGTTTTCATGTCCTCATTGTTCGTTTTTGCTCTCAAGTTGTTGTAATTCTTCTCTGATCTCCACACTTCCTGGTTGTCTGTTTCCTGATAACCACAGTACTGGGAGCTTTCTCTCTGTGGTCACTAATAAAGGAGGTGTGATTACTGTGTGTCTAAAACCCCTCAGCACCAATCAGTTTCGTTTTCCAAACCATCACTGCCCTGTATTGGCTCTGTGGCTCTGTACAGCAGAGAGACAGGAAACAACATGCAAAAATGAAACTAGAAACTACAGGTACATTATATGATTGATTTTGATCTATTTTTAATCGTTTTTAAAATGAATCAGTTAACTATTATGTCTCTATACCCTGTAAACAGTCATTTCAGCAAAAAAAAAAAAATGTTTTATTTACAACTCCTTTAAGGGCAGTTGGATTCCAGGATGTAAATGCTACATGAATCAAAGTGATTTCTCATCAAAATAAAAACATGTAGACATGGATGGATGGGTTTGCTATGAATATTGAAAATGAATTAAATAGCATTTTCTGTTTGTAAAGCTCAGATACAGTTACATTTCACTTTAAGGAACAAAATGACCAGCAGCAGGGCTATTACGTATGCAGACTAAAGAGGGGGAAAGCTTAGACATAAGCAGGTGTTTTGCTACACTAAAAGTAAAAGAAACACTTCAAATCATGTCAAATACACTTGTAAAAAATATATACAGGTAGGGCTGTGTGCAAGCTGCTTGAAGAGGCCAAAATATGTAAACACAAATCAGCTTTTTATGTCAGCAATTTTTTTTTACTTGTAGAAAAGATGCCAGGCTGAGTGTTCACAGGAGCCTCAACCCTGGACCCATTCTGTAGCAAAGTCCATCACTCCTTTTCAGGGTGCACTGGTGAAAACCAGGCAGCTTCTTAGACTCTGTGGGTCAGATTCAGGTAGAATCGCCGCATCTCGGCAGCGGCGTAATGTATTTCTCATTTACGTTACGCCGCCGCAAGTTTTACAGGCAAGTGCTTGATTCACAAAGCACTTGCCTGTAAAAGTTGCGGCGGCGTAGCGTAAATCCTCCGGCGCAAGCCCGCCTAATTCAAATGATCCGGGTAGGGGGCGTGGATCATTTAAATTAGGCACGTTCCCGCGCCAATCGTACTGCGCATGCGCCGTCCCTAAAATTTTCCGACGTGCATTGCGCTAAATGGCGTCGCAAGGACGTCATTGGTTTCGACTTTAACGTAAATGGCGTCCAGCGCCATTCACAGACGACTTACGCAAACGACGTTAAATTTTCACATTTCGACGCGGGAACGACAGCCATACTTAACATTGGCTACGCCACCTAGGGGGCAGCTTTATCTTTACGCCGCGTATCTCTTACGGAAACGGCGTAAATTTACTGCGACGGGCAAGCGTACGTTCGTGAATCGGCGTAACGACTCATTTGCATATTCTACGCCGACCGCAATGGAATCGCCACCTAGCGGCCGGCCTAGAATTGCAGCCTAAGATCCGGCGGTGTAAGTCACTTACACCCGTCGGATCTTAGGGAGATCTATGCGTAACCTGATTCAATGAATCAGGCGCATAGATACGACCGGCCGGACTCAGAGATACGACGGCGTATCAGGAGATACACCGTCGTATCTTCTTTATGAATCCGGCCCTGTATCTCAAGTCTTGACAAAATTGGCCACTGGCACCACATTTTTAAGACAACAACTACAGGCTTAAATGTAGTTAAAAACAAAGCAGGGAGGGGCCAAATGTTGAGACGGAAGTCACAGAGAGAGCGTTCATCCAAATTTTGGATTTGAGTGGGTCAATCAATCTTTTTGGCAAAGGGACGGAAAGGAAGAAGATGGTGCAGCAGGTTTAACTGATGGTAGTTCTTGATTGCTCATACAGATCGGCTGGCCAGTAAATCCAGCCATACATGGGTCCAATTCTATACAAATTTTCTTTCGAAAATCATAACTACGAATTTTGGTTCGAATTTCGCACCATTAGAGGGCTGCAGCAATAGCTGATTTTCGTTCGGCCATTGAATTTGAGTGATCAGGCATGTTGGAACTTTATGATAGGAGAATCGTGCGAGAAATATAATCGATAAAGAAATTAGCATGAAAATTATTTTCTGAAGCAACATAAGGTCAATTGGAAGCTTGGTTGGTTGAATTTCAAAATCAATGGTGGCACAAAACGTACGAAATTTTGGATAGCACACTGGCTGCTGGGCATACTAGAAACTACAGCACATACTGTGCAAGTTCTGGCCAGTAGCCCAGCCTGGACACCCAATAGTCAAACCAGGACCTTTAATTTTACATCTGGTGAACGGAAACGAAAGCTAGCGTGGTGGTACCACACGCAGAAGTAAATGGCAAGTGTGTCCTATTACTGATAGGCAGCACACATGTAGTAGGCCAGTCCAGAGACCATTGATCAAGATGGCACACCACAGTGTTAATGTGTGTATGGAACAGCGTGTGGTGATGAAAGGGGCAGATCCACAAAGAAATTACGCCGGCGTATCTATTGATACGCCGTGTAATTTCAAAGTTCCCGCGTCGTATCTTTGTTTTGTATCCACAAAACAAGATACGACGGAATGAGGGATCGATCCGACTGGCGTACGTCTTAGTACGCCGTCGGATCTTTGGTGCATTTTTTCGGCGGCCGCTAGGTGGTGTTTCCGTTGAATTCCGCGTCGAGTATGCAAATTAGCTAGTTACAACGATCCACGAACGTACGTCCGGCCAGGCGCATTTTTTTACGTTGTTTGCGTTCGGCTTTTTCCGGCGTATAGTTACCCCTGCTATTATGAGGCGTACTTAATGTTAAGTATGGCCGTCGTTCCCGCGTCGCCTTTTGAATTTTTTACGTCGTTTGCGTAAGTCGTTCGCGAATAGGGATTTGCGTAGAATGACGTCACCGTCGTAAACATTGGCTTGTTCCGGTTTAATTTCGAGCATGCGCACTGGGATACCCCCATGGACGGCGCATGCGCAGTTAAAAAAAAAAACGTTGTTTACGTTGGGTCACGATGTATTTACATAAAACACGCCCCCATCACATCCATTTGAATTCCGTGCCCTTACGCCGCCAAAGATACACTACGCCGCCGTAACTTACGGCGCAAATTCTTTGAGGATTCGAAAAAAAAAAGTAAGTTACGGCGGCGTAGTGTATCTTAGATACGCTACGCCTGCATAAAGATAGGCAGATCTTTGTGGATCTGGCCCGAAGTTTCTTGTGAACTAAAAATTTCAAACAATTGCATCTGTAGGTAAAGTGATGACAAGTGTTTTCTGGGACAAACGTGGCATTATACATGTGGATTTTCTACCCTGTGGTGCCACGATCAACAGTAAATATTACTCTCATGCTCTGAGTGATGTGCATATGCGCCTGGCGAAAAAACGTTCTGATTTGATCACTCAGGGCATCCTCTTTCTCCAGGACAACGCACAAGCTCATACTGCTCACACCACAACGTGCACATTAGAGCAACTCGGCTGAAAGGTATTGCCACATCCCCCTTAGGGCCCTTTCAGACGTGCGGACCATATGTCCGCATTTTCATCCTTCCGTTGCGGATGAAAACGGGACATACATTGGTCCCTATGTGTTTGCGGGTGTCAGCGGATGACCATCCGCTGACACCCGTAATTGTCCGCCTCCGCAAAGATCCGATTTTTCGGAGGGAAGAAAATCCTATTTTTCTTCCGTCTGTCGGATCGGATGAACACGGATATACGTTCCGTGTTCATCCGATTCCCCATAGGGGAGAGCGGAGGAAAGACAGGGCGGTCATTACTGATCCGCCCGTGTGAAAGGGCCTTTACAGCCCTGACCTTGCTCTGAGTGATTTCCACCTGTTTAGACCCCTAAAAGAGTTCCTCGGAGGACAGCATTTAAGAACTGATGACGAAGGGTAGCAGGCTGTTCTAGGATGGTTCAGGATTACTGACAAATCTTTCTATTTCAAAGCTTTCCAGGCATTAGTTAAACACTGGGATAAGTGTATAAATGTAGCAGGGGAGGATGTTGAAAAATAAATGGCACTCCTTGAAATTTGTTCTTTTATTATATTAAACTCAAGTCCCAGTTTGACTTGAACATCCCTCGTAGTTAGCAATAATGTGGGCAAGGAGCTGTCTAAGTGCTGCCTGCAGCCCGGCCTGACCATTGTGGTTTTAAAAAAAAACTCTATACAGGGATGCTGAGGCAGCCACCACTGCTTCTTCTTTTAGGGATGAGAGGCACATTGAAGGAGATCCAACAGGAAATTCAACAAATAAATTCTTACGCAGCACCTTCACAAAGTGCCTAAATAGCTTCCTTTACCTTAGTGCAGTCCTCCTTCACTTACCTCATCCTTTGATTTTGCTTTTGAATGTCCTTATTTCTTCTGAGAAATCCTCACTTCCTGTTCTTCTGTCTGTAACTCCACACAGTAATGTGAGGCTTTCTCCCTGGTGTGGAGAAAGCCTCTTGAGGGGGGAAGGGGCAAGCAGGCAAGTCAGGACACTCTCTACTTTGCAGATAGAGAAAGGAGCTGTGTGTTAGTGGGCGTCTTGACACTCCTGCTCACCCCCTCAAGAGGCTTTCTCTACACCAGGGAGAAAGTGTCGCATTACAGTGTGTTGTTACAGACAGAAGAACAGGAAGTGAGGATTTCTCAGAAGAAATAAGGACATTTAAAAGCAAAATGGAAGGATAAGGTAAGTGAAGGAGGACTGCACTAAGGTAAAGGAAGATATTTAGGGAAAAAAAGTAGACCACCATCTCTCAAAAGAGAGGGACCGCTATTGTGTAGCCACAAGGGTGGCCACACAATATTGGTTCCTCTCTTTGATGCCCCAAATGCCCAAAATTCTAAAAAGCTTGCTCGGGCATTTGAGCATAAAAGACCATATTCACCACAAACTGCAAAAAAAAAAAAAAAGATCACAAACTATACTATTAAACTGCTGTGTCACTGGCAAACTTGTAAAATATTGAGGGCTTCAGGGTACATTTTCCAATAGCTTTATCTGTTGTGGCTGCTACTTCCACTGGCTAATTCAGGCCTATTGTTGCCAGATAAAATGGAAACAATCAGATTTGTAGCCAAAACAGCCTAAAAAAGTATTTCTTTAAAGTTGAAATTAAACGGTATTAAACCCAAAACCAAAAATGTAATATATTGTGACTTGAAAAACATTATGGGCTAGATTCAGTAAGAAGTTACGTCGGCGTATCTGTTGATACGCCGCGTAACTTCTAGGATGCGCCGGCGTATCTTTTTTCTGTATTCAGAAAGCAAGATACGCCGGAATTTTGCTAAGATACGACCGACGTAAGTCTCTTACGCCATCGTATCTTAGGTTGCATATTTACACTGGCCGCTAGGTGGCGCTTCCGTTGATTTTGGCGTAGAATATGCAAATGAGCAAGATACGCTGATTCAGAAACATACGTGCGCCCGGCGAATTTTTTTACGTCGTTTACGTAAGGCTTTTTCTGGCGTAAGGTTACTCCTGCTATATGAGGCGTATCCAATGTTAAGTATGGACGTCGGGACAGCGTCACATTTTGCTTTGTTTAAGTCGTTCGCGAATAGGGCTTTGCGTAAATTACGTTCACGTCGAAAGCATTGACTATTTGCGACGTGATTAGGAGCATGCACACTGGGATACATTCATGGACGGCGCATGCGCCGTTCGTTAGAGAAGTCATTTACGTGAGGTCATGTTTTATTTACATAAAACATGCCCACCTCTTCAAAATTTGAATTTGGCGCGCTTACGCCGGCAGATTTACGCTACGCCGCCGTAACTTAGGGCGCAGGTTCTTTGTGAATCCAGCCCCTGCCTCACTAAGTTACGGCGGCGTGGCGTATCTGAGATACGCTACGCCCGCACAAAGTTACGGCGGGCTATCTGAATCTAGCCCTATATCTGGTGGCTGCATTCGTTTTTATTTTTAGGCTTTTCCCTCTGTTTTCATCTGGTGATCTGGCCAGTAACATACCTCCTGTATGAGAGTGTCCAGATTCTGGATAATTAAAAGTTTTACATGAAAAAAATTTTTTTTTTAAAAAGGTGATCATTGTAAGCACCCATGCCAGTGTTAAATGGTTTGTAAATTGGTAAATCTGGAAAAAAGGTTGTTAAAAAAACGACAGACTTACTGGCTGGCTCACCAGATGGAAATAGAAGATAAAGCACTTAAAAAAGAAAACAAATGCAGCCATCACATCTAAGAATTGGGAAACTGCAATATAATAAATGTTTGCTTTTGGATTTAATATCATTTTAATCAGATTGGGGTGCTGCTGTTGTGTTTAAGCCAAGCTAAATGTAAAAATTGAAAAATCAATTACACATTCAAAATGTGTTTCCAGAATACACTGTGCATGGAAACTGCCAGAGATGCTGTGCATGAAAAATGCATCACAACAACATGTCACAGTGTTACTAAACCTAGGACCCTGTAATCACTATATCTGGTCGCCCACAGTACACAGAACATGGAAATGCAATTATGTTAGTAAATATAAACTGCTGAAAAAAAAACTTTAGCAATACACATCAAACTGAGCATGTGCAGAGTGACTCCAAGTCATTGTACTATCAGGAGATAGATTGGGGACAGTGGAAGATGGGAAGGATCATATATAACAGGTTCAAACAGCCTTTTTACACAATGCACAGGATTAACCTCTTAGGTTCCACAGTGAGTATAACAAGCTAGTTTTACTGCATATACAGACTGATGTTACTGTTGTGGATTTAGTAACACTTTAAGAACCCTCAATGGTGCATTAAAAAAAAAAAAAAAAAACACTATACAATATTATTTAGGAAAATACGTTTTTGCTTTGTTAAATGTTCCCTATGACGGTGGCTGGCACTACATGCTATTTTGACAACAGTTAGCCAATTGGCTCAAAAATTGGCAAAAATATAACGGAACACTCCACATTAACTTCCATTAAATTCAATGCTATGTTCAAGTTTCACAAAATTCAAGCAGGATTCGAGGAGACCCCCTACAACCGAATCCAGGCAGATTGTATCCTATGTACCTGTAAGTGTCTGCACTTGACCAGTGTAGATAATATGTCCCACCTTGTTTTGTGTCTACCCGACCATGAGTGCTCACCACCCCCTTTGCTATTAACTAAATTAATGAGACCACACATGAATTAGAGTACAAATGGCCATAGCAGCCTTTTTATTAACAAAAACTATTTATCAGCCTGTTGGTCTTATGACGACACCCAATTCCAACTTGTTCTACTTGTAACACTGCGGGACCTTTTACCATACCAGGCCTCCAGCCGTAATACACCAGCTCGGAGACAACCCGCACCCACAGTGCAACCATTACTGTATTCCAGCTAACCTTAGTAACTGGAATACACCAACCAGAGGGGCACATACCACTGATGAGCCCCGCACACTTCCATCTCAACCGTATATTCTTCCACCGTCAAAAGACCAACCACCGCCATACGATCAGCTGCCACAACGTCCTTTGCTCATATTGCACCTGCAAAGAGATAAAGCAAACCAACCAAACAAAACACAACACAGGGAGGGTGGGTGGGAAACTGCCTGTTTGTCACCTGTCCCTTCTCTGCTGTCCAGGAGACCCCAGCTATCCCTTAACTAACTACCACAAACCCCTCCTCATCCTGTTGCTCCAACCAATTAATCTCTCCCCCATTCTCCACCTACAATCCTTAACGCCACAGTTGCTTCCCCTTCTCACATTGTCATGCCGGCCCTGCACTATTTCTCATTTTATTTTCTCTCGCTCCGGCCTTATTTTATATCCAACAACACTCCCACCTCCCCTAACAAGGGTTGCTTCGCAAAGTAGAATAAAAATACAACATGGAGCTTGAAACCAACTTTCAATGGCTGCAGCAATAAGCAGATCTGCTATGGTTCCCACATGTTTCAGCCTATCAAAACTTATGATTTCAGCTGTAGGTGGGATGTTTGTTTTCTGGACCTGACATTAGGTTGGCCTACAAAAAAAAGGAGACAGAAAATATAAATCAAGCCTTGGTTTTGGCCGCATTGCAATACACTCATGAGCTGGTGTGCAAAGTTTAATATTCCAGATTTCTATGCTGGATAAGGAGTTAGAAACCTATATATAGGCAACAGGGAAAGTTAGCCTAGAAGTACAAGTGTGAGGCTGTGTGGGAAGGACATGTGACAATTAGAAGAGCGTCTAATCAGGCTAATCAGTATGGCGACGTTTTGCTGAGCGGTGTATCTGTTCCTCTTCCACATGCCAGCACAATAACAGGGCCATTCAAACTAATTACTCTAATCCTTTCGATGGCTCATTCCAGCCAGAGTGTCTCCCGCAGAGGCAGCTTTGGCCTTGCATGCTTTGTCAGGTTCCTCTTCTTGGCTGCAACTTTTTCCTTCAAGTAGATGGACATGAAGCATGAAGAACATAATAGATGGAATAAAACAACCATTTTATTTATACATTGTTTCATGCTTCTGAATGGGATACTTAAGACTTATAATAAGCAGGCTTTACTCCTTAAGTGCAAACAATATACGTTATCACCATATTCCGTGTCAACTATTGCTGGAAATGTATATTCAAACTTTATGTAACTGAAACACAGACATCCATTATTAGACATTAGATAATTTGGCTGTCTGGGGGCACAGAAGACTTTGAAACATAACCTTGTCAGTTAAACTTTGCTGGTAGAAAATTTGATATGACAGTCATGCAATCTGTCCGTTCTCATATAGTTCATATGATGTAGGCAGATGCCCAGAAACATGTTACAAAACCTTTCCTAACTGTTATTGTCCGCTCCCCCACCCAAACAAAAAAAAGAAAAAAAGCCAATGCAAGCGGCCTGTGGACGCTCCTTCGTGTTTTCTCCTCATTTCTATATAGCATAAACATGAACACGTTGAAGCCAAGCATTTGTGTTTATGGAAGGGTAAGCCAAGATCCTGACTGCCCATCAAATTGCTCTCTTATGACTGGTTGGCCTTTAACTATCGTTGCCCCTGAGCAAGTTACAAAAAAAATGATGTTATGAGTTTTAATGTATACACAGCTATATATTATAGGATCCAAGCCCTTCTAGCAGGGATATGCAATTAGCGGACCTCCAGCTGTTGCAGAACTACAAGTCCCATAAAGCATAGCAAGACTCTGACAGCCACAAGCATGACACCCAGAGGCATGATGGGACTTGTAGTTTTGCAACAGCTGGAGGTCCGCTAGCTAATTGCATATCCCTGCCTTATAGGATACAGAAGTGCATGTCTTTTTCTGTAGATAAAGAGAAAAACGTTATTTCAGTTTCTGTAACATTTAATCAACTTGTGTGTGTGCAATGTGTGCAACGTGCCTAAAACTGTATTGTGCTAATTACTTTACCTAATTGTTAGAAACTTAAATAAGAAGTAAATCGCTGGCCTTTTCTTTTTTCTGACCTGCAAAATAAAGGCACAATGTGCTAGAATGCATGGCATACTAGCACATTATGTGAAACTTACCTGCAAACGAAGCCCTCCACCGATACGTTGTCACCGCATACATCTTCACCCGTCTTCCTTCCGGGTCTGCGGACTCTGGCTGTGTGAGTGGCCGGAGCCGTGTGATGTCACTCCCATGCATGCACACGGGAGCCACCGGTCACGGCACAGGGCTCTGAAAGAATGGCACAGGTGGCCGTTCCTTCAGAGCGCATGTGCCGATGACGTAAGTGACTGCATATACAGTAAATATCTTCTAAAAGGTACACGTTTAGGCAGAGCTTTTTTTCTCAGAAAATAGGTGCAGGAACTCAACCACGACCCCGTTCAGATTTCAAAAACAGTAGAAGAGTCTTAAAGGGGCATTAAATACCAGGATTGCATTACATACAGAGTGCAGAGTTCAGGGGGTTACACACAGAGTGCAGAGCTGTCACTTGTAAACAGAGAAACCAGACTTCTGTGTTTACAAGTGATTTTGGTGAGCAGGCACTAAAGGGTCTGAGCCAGAGGTGGTGGAACTGAGTTCCCCCAAGTTCCCCCTGAAAAAAAGCCCTGCGTTTAGGAGATATTTACCGAACCTATAGGTTATTATAGGCTTACCTATAAGTACAATTAATCAATAGGAGTTGACAACCACTTTAAAGTGATTGTAAACAATCACCTTGTAAAACAACCCATTCAGTTTCAAATTGAAATAAAAGGTAAAACATTTTTGTATAGATATAAAAACATTATAAATACCGTTTCTCCCCCTTTTTAGAAGTGATCACATCCCCTCTGTTCTGGGCTGCATAAAAGCTAGGGGAAGGAGAAGCAACGACACACTGAACTTTCCAGTGAATGGCTGTGCAGAGGGGGCCTGTCAGGACAAGACTGATCATTGGAAGAGAGCAGGCTGAGTTCTTATCATAGCTAGGGAACTGACCACGGTGCTGTCTCCTGCTTAGTCTGGTCAGTTTTTAATAGGAAAGCAGAGGGACCTGGCAGGAGCACCAGGGATTTCACATATAGGAAGCAATACAAAGAGAGCGGGATACTTTTTAATACATGGTACAGCAGACACATATCAAGTATATGGAAATGCTGGGGTAATAAACACTTTAAAAGCAGAAATTATGATGTTAAAGCGGAGTTCCGGCCACAATTTCACTTTTTAAATATAAATACCCCTGTAATACACAAGCTTAATGTATTCTAGTAAAGTTAGTCTGTAAACTAAGGTCCATTTTGTTAGGTTGTTACAGCATTTAGACACTTTATAAAATAGAAATTGACTGGGGCCATCTTAAGTGTGGGCATCATGAAGCCAGACTGTATGACTTCCTGGATTTCAGCCTTGCAGATCTCACACATGCTCAGTGCTGCACAAGCAGTGTCAGATCAGGTTTCAGCACCTGTGCTGTCCAAGTCACATGATTCTTTGAGACTGGGGAGTGCACAGACTCCTGGAAAGTTACACCCACTACATTCCCAGGAGTCTGTGCGGTGTAGGTTAGGAAGCATTAAGCACCTAGGTGCAGGAAGTGGGAAGATTAACTATTCTGCCTAGCAACAACACTTTGAAGGCATCTAAAAAAAAAAAAAAATTCGTACTAATGACATTTTTTTAAAACTACTGATGTAATGTTATATTTATGGGTGGAACTCCACTTTAAATGTACAACGTACCCCATTGTGCACATGCATGCAGCTTTTATGCATCACAACATCATGCTGCATTGGGTGTTAGTGTGTCTGTTGAGTTGCTTCCAGTCACATATGTACATGGATGCAATTATACGTGACAAATATCAAGAAGGTTCATTCGTGGAAGTGCAGATTTTCAAAACTAACAAGACTGCATTGCTGCACAGCCAATAAATCATTTTATGCTTTTTCAACATGAAAATAGAAAGATCTTTAAACCCTCTAAATACTTTTACTATATCATATTGTATAGCTCATACTTAAAACACTCACAATATCTGTCTGCAGCTGGTAGTTAAATACACTGGTTAGTCCAGTTCAGCCTTGAACAGATAATCAATGTTAGTTTAGTGGAGGTAGACAAAGAAAACAACCAATAGTCTTAATTGAAGAAAAGCAAATCCTCCTGTCTCCAAAAAGCAATCAGATTTTTCTTGGATCTATACGTTGTTTTTTAAAGCAGATCATAGATATTAAGTGGCCCTTGTGCAGATTAGGAAGCCAAAGATTCCTGCTTCTCATCTGTGGGCAATATGATGTACAAACACAGGGACGTGCAGTGAGTTCAGTGGCTTGTGAGGCATTGGTTAGTATCAGAGCCAGATACATACAGGTTACATACGCCGCGATCGTTAGAGCGAGAGCAATAATTCTAGCACTAGACCTTCCCTGTAACTCTAAACATGTAACCTGTAAAACACTTTTACAGTGTCGCCTATTGAGATTTTTAAGTAGTGAAGTTTAGCGCCATTCTTCAAGTGTGCGCAATTTTAAAGCGTGACATGTTAGGTATCTATTTACTGGGCTTAACATCATCTTTCACACTATACAAAAAAAATAAAAAATCGGGCTAACTTTAGTGTTTTTTTTAATTTATAAAACGGTTTCTTTAACTGCTTACCGACCAGCGCACGACGATGTACGTCAACACAATGGCACGTACAGGTATGTCCCTTTTTAAATTGGGGCTTAGTGGGCGTGCGTGTGACCGCCGCATACTCCGTGACTGTGCCCGTGGCTCCTGCAGACTCAATGTCTGCCGGTGTCCCGCGATCATGACACAGAGCTGCAGAATGGGGAGATGCCTATGTAAACAATGCATTTCCCTGTTCTGTCCAGTGACATGACAGGGATCTACTGCTCCCTGTCATCGGGAGCAGTGATCGCTGTCATGTCAGTGGTAGCTCATCCCCCCACAGTTAGAATCACTCCCTAGGACACACTTAACCCCTAGTGTTTAACCCCTTCCATGCCAGTATCATTTACACAGAAATCAGTGCATTTTTATTGCACGTATGTATAAATATATAGTAAAAATGTGTATTCTTATAGGCCTACAATACACAGCTCGGCGCCTGGTGGACTCCCACTTTTCAAAAAACACAAGATCAGAAATAATGTTTCCTCTAGAAATTAATGTGGAGGAAACACAAAAAATCTGCCGTTTAAAAATAAATGAATCTATAAAAAGGTATTCATAACATATACTTGAAGGAGAATCCCTCTTAATGCAAAATACCAAACAGCGCTGGTGTTAGATGTCAGGTGACCATATAGTACAATGTATGTATAAATATATAATGGGCTAGATTCAGGTAGCTGCGCCCCTTCTTACGGCGGCGCAGCGTATCCTATTTACGCTACGCCGCCGCAACTTACTGGAGAAAGTGCAGTATTCACAAAGCACTTGCTCCGTAAGTTGCGGCGGTGTAGCATAAATGGGGCCGGCGCAAGCCCGCGTAATTCAAATGTTTTTTTAATTTTATTTCAGGCTTCCAAGCCTAGAGGTGAGATGTGGGGTCTTATTGTGAGTGGAATAACTATATGTTTTAATCATAATAAATAAATTCTTTGATATACTACACCATGATAGTCTTTTATGTTACATGAGTGGATATAGAACAAGACTACAGCCAAAGCATTGGGAGTGATTGCTGATAAACCTGAGAGAGGGAGTGGTTATCCATATGAACCAAAGGCAGACTTCTGGGTCCATCTGGTGAGTGGCCATTTTATCCGGTGACGGTGTAGGCACTATTTGCGGTGAAGTTGTTTCCACCATAGCTGGGCATCACTGCAAGAAATCATCTATTAAGGACTTTCTTAGCACATAAACATATATTTTTTTATTTTTATTTTTCTTGCTATCCTGGGGCACATTCAAGCTGTGGACCTTTTTGGATTTATTTCACATTTTTTTTTTTTGATGGATTGAGGAATTCATATGTTATAGTTTGGCACAGGGCACTGTACTGGTATTCATTGCACATTATTTGTTGATTGTTTGCACATTAACTAATAATCATACACACATGTACATACTTTTTGTTTTTTGAGTAACAAGTTCACAGGATCAGTTGTGGTAAAATGTTTATATAAGTTAGCGCAATACACTTCACAAATACACAAATCTAAACCCAACCTTTTGAGGTTGCACTTTTTATTGCAGTTCCGCCCACACATGAACAATAATTTTGGCCCTAGACCTGCCCTGTTACTCAAAACATGTAACCAGTAAAAAAATGTAAAGCGTCGCCTATGGGGATTTTTAAGTAGCAAAGTTTGGTGCCATTCCATGAGCGTGTGCAATTTTGTAGTGTGACATGTTAGGTATCTATTTACTAGGCGTAACTTCATCTTTCACATTATGCAAAAACATTGGGCTAAATTTACTGTTTTTTTTTTTAAAGCACAAAACAGTTTTTTTCCCCAAAAAACGCCTTCGAAAAATTGCTGCGCAAATACAGCGCAAGATAAAAAGTTTCAACAACCGCCATTGTATTCTCTAGGGTCTTTGCTAAAAATAACATATATATAATGTTTTGAGGTTCTATGTAATTTTCTAGCAAATAAATTATGATTTTTACATGTAGGAAAGAAATGTCAGAATTGGCCTGGGTGCTCCAGAACGCCTGAAGGTGCTCCCTGCTTGTTGGGCCTCTGTATGTGGCCACGCTGTATAAAAGTCTTACAAATGTGGTATAGCCATACTCAGGAGTAATAGCAGAATGTGTTTCGGGGTGTAATTTGTGGTATGCATATGCTGTGTGTGAGAAATAACCTGCTAAAATTACATTTTTGTGAAAAAGAAAAATCTTGATTTTGCAAAGAATTGTGGGAAAAAATTACAACTTTAAAAAAACTCACCAGGCCTCTTTCTAAATACCCTGGAATGTCTTCTTTCCAAAAGGGGGTCATTTGGGGGATATTTGTACTTTTCTGGCTTGTTAGGGTCTCAAGAAATGAGATATGCTGTCAGTACTTCAGGTGTGATCAATTTATGATATTGGCACCGTAGATTGTGGACTCTATAACTTTCACAAGGACCAAAAAATATACACTAATTTGTACTTATTTTTACCAAAGATATGTAGTAGTATAAATTTTGGCCAAAATGTATGAAGACAAATTACTAATACAGAAACAAAGAAAAATTCACTTTTTTACTGAATTTTCAGTCTTTTTTCTTTTATAGCGCAAAAAAATAAAAAACCCAATGGTGATTAAATACCACCAAAAGAAAGCTCTATTTGTGTGAAAAAAAGACAGAAATTTCATATGGGTACAGTGTTGTATGACTTAGTAATTGTCATTCAAAATGTGAGAGCACCGAAAGCTGAAAATTGTTTTGGTTAGGAAGGGGATTTAAATGCCCAGTTGTCAAGTGGTAAAAGGGTTTTATCCTACTTGTCATGACACTGATGAGTCTGTGGACTAACCACAAAAACACAAAATGAAGAAATCCCTGAAGAAAAAAAATCTTAAAACGTACAAAAACCCATAAAACTCACATATTTTTACTTTTTTTTAAAGAGAATTTACAAAACTGTGAAAAAGCAAAAAGTAAATTTTTCTTCCATGTAGGGACAGTAGAGGACAAACATCTGAATCCAGAACAAGACCTTCTTCGTGGTTGTGGTCAACAGCATGGTATCATGTGGTATCTTTTACAGATAAGTACTACATACCACCAGGACTTATAAATATTAAAAAAAAAATATTTATAAAAGGCCAAAAAAAAATGAAAACTGAAAAAATCCTTAAAAAAAAAAATCAAAAGTATTTTTAACATTTACAAAACTATGGAAAAACAAAAAGTCCATTAATTTTCATTACTTTTTTTCTTCTTCCATTTAGGAAGGTAGAGAGGAGAGGGGTGGTTTGGTTAACCGATGCGCTGGGCCTACAATCCAAAAGTGGAGTGGAGAAATAACTCCCCCCTTACGGGACTTTAATAGTCCAAGCAGGGGCATCGTTAGGGGTGGACTGGGGAGGCCGGAGCTCCAAATGGGTCGCCGAAAAGCCCAGAGTCTCGGACATGCAGTATTTAATTACTAGCCCCGAGTGCGGCCGAGCAGGAACCATTCTGTTGCCGAGCGCCGGCGAGTGTGGCCGAGAAACACAGCAGGTCCCGCCTTCTGGAGACTGCAGCGCCTATGATGGACGTCCCACTGGTCCAATCCGGGACCGCGGGACGAGTGACGTCCATCATAGGCTCTGCAAGCTCAGAAGGCAGGAAATACAATGCCGCCCGGCGCGCCATGTGACATCACCGCTCCCTGCTCGGTTCAGCAGCTCTCCTCTCCTCCTCGGCTCCTGAGCCTCCTCTGGCTGCATCTGTATGACAGGCACATTGGGCGTGCCAGCGCCGCACACCATGGCTGCCCGCCCCGCCGCGCCACGCCACATCCCCGCTCCCTGCCCCTTTCGGCAGCTCTCCTCTCCTCCTCGGCTCCTGAGCCTCCTCTGGTTGCATTTCTATGACGGGCACATTCGGCGTGCCGGCGCCACACACCACGGCTGAGGTAGGTCAGTGATTGTGTATGTAGGTCAGTGTTAGTGTATGTAGGACATGTCAGTGTATGTAGGTCAGGTCAGTGTTAGTGTATGTAGGACATGTTGGTGTATGTAGGGCATGTCAGTGTATGTAGGTCATGTCAGTGTTAGTGTATGTAGGTCATGTCAGTGTATGTAGGTCATGTCAGTGTTAGTGTATGTAGGTCAGGTCAGTATTAGTGTATGTAGGTCATGTCAGTGTATGTAGGTCAGGTCAGTGTTAGTGTATGTAGGTCAGGTCATTGTTAGTGTATGTAGGTCATGTCAGTGTATGTAGGTCAGGTCATTGTTAGTGTATGTAGGTCATGTCAGTGTATGTAGGTCAGGTCAGTGTTAGTGTATGTAGGTCATGTCAGTGTATGTAGGTCATGTCAGTGTTAGTGTATGTAGGTCATGTCAGTGTATGTAGGTCATGTCAGTGTTAGTGTATGTAGGTCAGGTCAGTATTAGTGTATGTAGGTCATGTCAGTGTATGTAGGTCAGGTCAGTGTTAGTGTATGTAGGTCAGGTCATTGTTAGTGTATGTAGGTCAGGTCAGTGTATGTAGGTCAGGTCAGTGTTAGTGTATGTAGGTCATGTCAGTGTATGTAGGTCAGGTCATTGTCAGTGTATGTAGGTCATGTCAGTGTATGTAGGTCATGTCAGTGTATGTAGGACATGTCAGTGTATGTAGGTCAGGTCAGTGTCAGTGTATGTAGGTCAGGTTAGTGTATGTAGGACATGTCAGTGTATGTTGGTCCGGTCACTGTATCGTAGGTCATGTGTCAGAAACAACCCTGAAAGACATGTTAGTGTCCCTAAGAGCTTCCTTACATGCTGAGCTCATGGAATGTGTAACTGACATACATACACACTGACTTACACATCACAGTGTGTGTATGTATGTCAGTGTGTGTCGAAAGAAAAAACAAGGTGTGTCCCATGCAATAAATAAAGTGATGTAGTAGTAACCCTGAGGAGACAATAATAATTTCCTCTTGTATGTGACCCTTTTCAAACATAATTACCATTGTATTTTTTCTCCTCCATTTTTTCTCCGTCCCTCACTTTTCTCCTTTTAGCGTAACTTAATCTGTGCCTGTTTCATTTTTATGCGCACAAATGCTATTTGGTAAATAACGACCTTTCCACCCCTCCTTTTACAACTTTTTTTATTTATGGCATTTATTTTGGGAGAGGACATAGATGAGGAGATTAGAGAGGCTTTCGAGAAGGATGCTACCCAGCTTCTCAACCATGAGGAAGAGATAAAAAATGGTTTTAAGAACCATAGAAAGCTCCTGACTAAACATCTCAACCGGAAGTGGGACATATCCTTCTTGGAAACCTATATAACACACCGAATAGTCCCCAGAGGTTTAAGGGACAAGACCGTCCCAGCAGAGCACTTACAGAACCCGCGCTTCCTCCCTAAGTGGAAGGAATTATGTATCAACCACGGTATTGCGGTCATGACCCTAATAGTAGAAGAAGAGAAATTACAACTAGTTGAACTAAGCGAACAGATAACTGAGAGTGTAGCAACTCTGAATCTAATGAAAGAGGAGGAAGAATTCACTAAACAAAACGAACTCTTAAAGAAGGAGATTGATAGAGTACAAAGAAACCTAAAGATCACCAAACAGTCCAAATATAGGAGAGATACGCTCGATTTTGAGACAGATCAAATTTTTGATCTCACCATAAGGCGGGGAAGAAGTGGTTCAACCAGAAGGGGCAACCAATCACATTCTAGGAATAGACGTGAAAATTCCCCTAGCAGTCAAGAGGAAGGAGAAACACCAAGGACCGTCACTTTTTTAGAGAAGGGGGGACTGGGAGACACGGTAAACCAGACCTCATCCCAGGAAACATCTCAGCCCCCACAAAACTTACCAAAAACAAATCTAAGGCTAAGAGGCTCGAGGGGAGGGAGGGGTGGTTATCGAACACGGAGTCAGAAATAGAGGACTTAAACTCCCCATCATTGACAGGGGATAATAAGATTATCAACTTATCCTCGTTTACTTTGGAGAAGAGACACATTACTTTACTCCAAAAGGGATTATCGTTTTCACCAGTAAATAACATGGAGGAATTTACGGTGTATAAGGATATAGTACTCTTTCTCCGCAAGATCTTTTATAGATCTTTATATGAAAAGAATGATCCGGGTGATTCTTCACCCGACACTGATGACCAACATGCCCTTGACATCCTTAACTCCCTGTTGGAAGAAAACGATACGGCTATAGTCAGTAACCCTACCAGGAGAGAGGCCAACATGATAATCAAATCCAACAAAATGCCACCATTGAATAAAAATAAATGGTTAAATGTTTTCCTCGAGCTAGTCCAACATGATTTGGAACAGCTCGATTGGAAACCTAAAAGCACCGATAACCTTTCGATAGTAGAACGACAAGCACTTAAGGAATTAAAAGAAAGGAAGAGCCTAATAATCAAAAAAAGTGACAAAGGAGGAAATGTCGTCCTTATGGATGATACCAAGTATGAAGCGGAAGCTAGACGTCTCCTCGACGACAGCAACACGTACCGTAAGATAGAGAGAAATCCCTTCCCTGGAATGGTCCAGCTACTTAATAATATCTTAGATAATGCAAAAGAGACAGGGGTTCTATCCAAACGGGAATATGATCATCTGCTGGTCAAGGAATATAATATTCCGACGTTCTATTGCATCCCAAAAATACACAAGTCCATGGAAAATCCACCGGGGAGACCTATTGTGTCTGCCATCGGTGGACCCCTTGACAAAATAGGTACTTACCTAGATCTCCTACTTAAAGACATTGTGTACCAACTAAAATCCTATGTACAGGACACAAGACATGTGCTTTCCAGATTGGAATCACTTTCGGTGGAAGGAGAGGTATGGCTCATTGCTATCGACGTGGAGTCCCTCTATACTTCTATACCCCATTCTTGTGGTATTAATGCGGTTAAAACCTTTCTTGACCAACATTTCCCCCAGATGGGACCTCAAAATGAATTTCTGGAGGACCTCCTCCTCTTCGCATTGGCAAATAATTTCTTTCAGTTCGCCTCACAATACTTCCAACAGGTCAAAGGAACATCAATGGGAGCTGCATGGGCACCAGCCTATGCCTGTCTCCACCTAGGGCTATGGGAGGAAGAAGATGTATATACCTTACCAGAATACCAAGCACATGTACAAACTTGGTTAAGGTACATAGATGACATTTTTGTCATATGGACTGGCGACATCGACTCCTTCCATAGCTTCCTAGGACAACTTAACATCAATGAGCGGAACATCAACCTAACTTACACACTAGACAGGGAGGTAATTCCCTTCCTAGACTTGAAGATTGGCCTGAGGGACGGGAAAATTTTCACACGTACCTTTCGTAAGGAGACATCGGCTAATACCTTATTACAGGCCAATAGCCATCATCCACTCTGGCAAAAGAATAGCATCCCCATAGGGGAATTTATCAGGATTAAACGGAATTGTTCCGACAAATCAAACTATGATACTGAAAGTAGGGAACTCTACAAAAGGTTCAGAGAACGTGGCTACACCCATAAGCAGATAAGATTTGCCAGAAAGAAAGCAGCTGAACGGAGCAGAAGCAGCCTCCTCAGTACAAAGCCTAAACCGCCGGCACTCACCGGTGGGGGTACTAACCCAGTGAGGCTTATTACCACATATGGCCCACAATGGGAGAAGGTGAGAAACCTGTTGGAGAAACACTGGGGGGTCCTCACGGGAAATAAAACGCTTGCCAAAATTGTTGGCATCAGCCCCCAAATGGTAGCAAGAAGAACAAAAAATCTAGGGGACTTACTAGTTCATTCCGAGTACACTAAACAGTCGCAGATCTCCTGGCTATCAGAATATCCCCGCAGCATGGGAATGTTCCCATGCTGCAAATGCCAGATATGCCCATTCGTCGATAGGACGGACACTTTCTGCGACGCAAAGGGTGAGATCACATACAAAATTAAGGGGCTTATCAACTGCACCACAGAGAGGGTCATATACATGCTCACCTGCCCTTGCCCCAAAATATATGTGGGCAAGACTAAAAGACAACTTAAGGTGAGGATCGGTGAACATATTAGGGACATCAGGAATGAAGAGAGAGAGGAGGAGAAACGCAGAAAAACTGGACACATGGAAAAATTCCATGATAGCCCAATAGCCAGACATTTCCTACAATGCCATGGCGGTAAACCTGACGGCCTCAGGGTCAAAGGTATATACGCCCTGAGGTTATCTGCGAGAAGAGGTGACTTCGACAAAATATTAAACCAGAAAGAAAAGTGGTGGATATACACTTTGAAATCTTTGGCACCCTTGGGAATCAACACCGATTTCAGCATGCAATCTTTCCTCTAATTCACTTTAACAAATTACCGTGTATTATAGCCACTTACCTGTTTTCCTGTTCCCAGCATACACATTACTATAGGAACAGCCTCTTTAGAATGGCTTGACACTAGATATACGGCCCTGTAAATATGAGTCACTTTGATTTCTCCAATAGTTACTGCATTTTGTGTACATACATATACATACATGATAATTTGCTAAATGGAAGATAAGCCATGCCATCATTCTATCTCCCATGGAGATTCACTTATAATTCCAATGCATTCCTGATATGATCAGGTATTGATGGCTATCACCTATGGCCAGATTCACCTGTCTGTCCGTCTAATGTCTACTGTGCGTTTCTTTGTTTCATTATAATGTCTCCCCGCTAGTTAAGTATATCTACAACGATCTGCATCGCCAAGCATTAGGGGGAGGGGGCAAACCCCCCCCCTCCCTTTCCCTAGGAGAAACAAATTGAAGTAATCTTATAATAAAAGGGATTTTTTCTTTCCCCTGTTTTCTTCCTGGCATATATTACATGGTGGAGTACATACTACGACTGCATTTTTTGAACGCATGATAACCTAAAGAAGAACTTTACCGCCTTGTCCCTGTACCTGCATCTCAGGTCAGTACCTGTCAGCCTCTACGGACAATATACACTGTTGTCAAACACTCCGAGAATAACCTTAGGACTTCAAGTCCTGGAGATTGGGCGTGCACAATAATTTGTTTAATAAGGAGTGATGCACTGCCCATCTCCAAGCGTCCAGACGAAGCTACGCAAGTCACTTGCGAAACGCGTTGACGTCATCACGCTCAGACACCTGACACATCCACACACTCCCCCTTCCAGCCGGGGGCGGGTGACGGAGGGAAGACTATCGGCCGAAGGACTTTGAATGGACTCTCCCCTACTGTTTGTCGGCTCCATGCGCACCTAACAACAGACAACCACTCAGGTTAAGGTGTTGCAGGCTATCTGCCTTCAATCTGCGGTGCAGGCCGTACTCTCGAGAGATTCTGTTTCCATATGGTGTGTCCCCCCATCTACCGGGAGCATCATACAGCAGAGCACAATTCCCATGTTCAATCTGAGGAGCCGCTGTCATAATCTACCTTGCTGCGGACTCAGCTGGTAAGATCCATCTAAGTATTATCTCTACAGCGTTAAGCCTGACAAGTGAGGATCGCCCATCATTGGACCCGTTACATAGGGAATTTGACTCACACCAGAAACTAACCCGACTCCTTAGAGACTACAACATAGGAGTGGGACGCTGCACACACATAACCAATTGGTTTAGCCATTAATTCAACAAATGTAATAGCAGTCCCCTGAGTCCAACCCCAACCCTGCAGGTCTATTTTTGTCTGGTTTGGTCAAAGGTACATGCAGGCATAATTCACCATATGGTGGGCCTCATATCCACGTCCTTTTGTCCCTACTACTAGCTGTTCACACAGCACCCTTATTTTTCAGACCTTTACAGGGCGCCTTCTACCCAGCCTGTTCCCCCTCCCCGCAGTGTCACTTCTGTGATTTGTTCACCCATTTACCAGGCCGACTTATACAGCCACATGTGGAATTTGAGATAGGGATTGCCCTGGTGAACCCTCACAGTAGTGACATTCATGTGTCCGGACTGTCTGAGTTTTATGTGTTATATGTTTGTTATATGTTTATTTGTTTGTAAGTCTGACATCAGCTATACTGCCACAGTGGTAGCATACCTTTTTACCCACCTATTCAGCCATGTTTTCCATGTTTTAGTACAATATTTATATTTTCCACTGTGTTTTGTAGTACTTTCATATCAATAAATTAATGAGATTAATTGGTTCCTCTGAGTATAGACCTTAATTTACCATAAGTAGCCTCCTTCCTGGGGGTGACCTTTCTTTCTTAAGGGTTCCACCCCTGGTCTTTTGTATATTATGTCAGTGTGTGTGTCTGTGTACTGACATACATACACATACCGCCAAACACACACATACACATACACACACACACATACACGTCACATACACATACATACACGTCAGTGTGTGTGTATGTATATGTGTGTGTGTACTGACATATACACACACACACACACACACACATATGTCAGGGTATGTGTATCAAGTAGGTCACCCCGCGCCACTCCACCGCACCAGCACCCCCCCCTCCCGGTCCTGGCTTCGGGCTGAAGCCCCTGGTCTTTTTGGCACCTAGCAACGCCCCTGAGTCCAAGTATGTAAGTATAAAGCTTTCTAAGAAATACAGCAAGTGCTAAGGTAAGGCTGTGTACTCAAATTCAAAGAAAGCTTTTATTTTTCTGCAACCGAGATACATTAATGATATATTGGTACATAGGGAAGCTGGAATTTAGAAAGGAAAAAAAGGTGAACTTAGCCTTTAAACCACTGCAATGGTGGAGACAAAACTAGATAAAATTTCACTTGTTTATGAAACCCAAGTAAGTTGTGAGTGCCAGGACTAGAGCTGCTAAATTTATAAACTGTATTAACCCCATATGCTTGTGACACAGACAAGTATAAGTAATGAAAGCCCTTTAAATTGAATCAAAGTATTTCAGAGAAAAGTTTTACCAAGGTCTCATGTTTCTCTGATGTGTAGAAGTAACCCGCTCTTGGAAAGTGCTCAAAAATGAGGTTTTAAATAGTCCAATAAAAATCATAACATGCAATTTGCTGGTTACAAAAATGAATTTCTCCCTGTAGAACACAGGGAGGTCCTGATGTAGCTGTGTGAGGCACTTTTGTACCCAGAGCGCCTGGTTGTTTTCAGAGAGGGGGGGCATTTAATGAGGCTGCTTTCACCTCCTCACAGTGACTCACATACAGGAGACATATATAGCCAAGTAAATGTGTTTCTGCAGAATGTTCTTCTGGCTTTTCCACTTTGAGATAATGCTCCAACTGTTCCTGTGCTCTTTTTAAAAGACAAGCAGTCTTCTTGCAATCCTGCTTTGTAGAGATCTGAAATACCAATCATACATCTATATTTTTAAAGGGTAAAAAAAATTATACGTATATACAGTATGCACAGTATATCTCAACAACTCCCTCAGGAGCTGCTAGATTATTATTTTTTGGGCCCTCCTAGTCTTACTAATAGTGATTTGCTGTAACTGCACTCAAACGCTCACAAAACCCTAGCTTTTACTAGCTTCTTTATCTATGCAGCAGGCAAAGCCTGGGATGGAAGGACCTTTCTAGAAAATATCTCCAAATATTTATCCTGTTTCGCAGCCCACATCACTGGAAATAAACTCCTCAGTGATTGGCCAGAGAAGAATTAATATTAACCTTTTTTTTAACTGAAGAACACTTACCAGTAGCAGTGGCCCTCTTGCTTGGTTGATGAGCAACCAACATGCCTTGATGTGCCGGGGCGGTATCTTTAAGAAAGGAAAATGGCACCTTAAATAACTTTAAAAAAAACAGGTAAACTGAGTCACTAATTATTTAAAATGTTTTGCTTGCTGCGAATCAAACTTTACTGCTATCAGCCTTAAACCTACAGGTATTAGGGGCACAGACGTGGATTTTCCCTGTACAGTTACTGCCTTGTCATTTGGTTCCCCATTCTTATATCAAAAGGACATCATATATAAGGATATTTAGTTAAATGTAATAATATTTTAAACAAGCTCAGATCAGAAAACGGCTGTTCTCTGTAAAATGAGTGATCGTAAGTGAAGAGTATTACTAAAGGCCAGTGTCAAGAGACTTTAGTTTGATTCAGACAGGGGCATAACTAGGATTGTGAAAGACCTCGGGCACACTTGACAAATGGTAGATGTGGCCTAATTGTGCTGACAATCTCAGTACTCCTTGCTTACTCCTATGGATAAGCTAAGGTTCAGGTTGAACTTGGTTGAACAGGGTTTCCCTCCCCAAGGCTGTGTGTAACAGAGGAGCAGGGGTGCGGCTGACATTATTGACCTAATGTGACTGAGTGCAACCTGAAGCTTAGCTTATCCCTACGTCATCTTGGAAGATGAGAGATAAAAAAAATAGAAGTTATTAAAAGGCTTTTAAAAACAGAAGAATTTAGGCAGGTGCCCATTGTATGTTACTGCTTTGTTATAGTTGCATATGTTATTTATACTGGTGCATTGAAACTTGAAAGTGTGCAATACATTTAAGTTTAGTGGGTTTATTTACATATGCACCTTGTTGGGATGGCAGCAAAGAACTATATCAATAGCGCTTGGTACTCACTGATCTACTTCCATGTTGGAACCCCCTGGATGTTGGTCCCCTGCAAATACAGTATATATACCCTAGAACACAGGATATGGCACATCTGTAGAGGAAATAGTCACAAAAGACCTGACCTTTGCAGCCTTAGCCAGAATTATTTAAAGTAGAAGTCCACTCTAAAACTAAAACCCCTTATCTATAGACATCCACGATCTAACACTACCAATTTAGCCCTGTAAAAAGAAATCAGTATACATACATTTTCTGCATCAGATCCAACCCGATTGCTGTGGAGGCAGGTGCAAAGGACACATCCGACAAAAGAAGCCCCATAGGTGATCAGGAGAAGGGAGTCACCGCTCCAGGTGGGTATGCTGAGCAATCAGTAACTTCTCAGGAAATCAATGGTGCTGGCAATGCACAAGGCAAATAGTAGAGGGTAGAAAATGGACAGCCGCACTCCAAAAAACCTTTGGGTTGTCTTTATTGTAAAACAAAATGGAAAATGCACTACAGAATGCAGCAAAAATAGGGATAGCAGCCTACGCGTTTAACACTATGGATCAGTGCTTAGTCATGGCTAAGCACTGATCCATAATGATATCACTCCCCATTCATTACCCAGCCGTTGTCGGCTGTGCGCTTAGCAGAGCCTCCACTGCTGGAGACCGGGTCGGATCAGCTTCAGAAAAGGTATGTATAGTATTTTTTTTTCTAGTTCTTCTTCGAGTATAATGGTTTCTAATGCTTTTATGCTGGCCACACACTAGAAGAATTTTGCAGCTGTGGTGGCAACTCTGCACATGCTCAGTTTTCAGTGAGTTTCTATGCTGAGCATTTCCTCCTTATCATATCAGAGCAGCCCATATGACTATAGAATCACACATGTGGGTGTATACATAGTGGTAAATGACAGCCCAATCCTATCCTCCCCCTCTATGCCCACTAACCAGCTAAACACAATAGGGGTGGGTTAATACATGTAGATTAATGGAAGCCTCATCTCCTTCTAATAACAGGAATACACAATAATACAATCGGCCAGACATTAACCCATCAAAATATTTTTTTTAAAAAGCAAGCAATTTAATACGTAGTGTTGATGTCTCACACACAAGTGGAAGTGATGTAGTGTGCGTGTGACCTTGTAGCCATACCTTTCCTGTCTTGCATGAACATTCCTACACAATCCATTGAAGTGACCTGCATCGGAAACCAAAATATCAGCGGATTTCATAGTGGAAGCATCTATGTGAATTCATAGTGTATGTTCGATGTGTGTGTGTTCATGAATTTATGGTTTAGCTTCAATATGGATGAGGCCCAGAGGTCAAACATTTGCATCATTGGACTTGGTGTTTTGGCCATCCATAAATATCACCAAAAGAAAGTCAAGCATGTGGACCAAACAGTGGCTGCAGAACAGGGATCAATATTCACATATGCAACTAATCTGAGAGTTGAAAGAGAACAATCCAGATGACTACAGGAACTACCTGAGGATGTCTGATGCCTGTTTCAAACAACTATTATCTGTGGTTTGTCCACATATTGGAGAGCAAGTCACAGTTATGTGGGACTCCATTACTGCTGCTGAGCAAAGACTTTTTGCCACCCTGAGGTTCTTAGCAACTGGAAGAAGCCTGCAGGACCTGAAATACAGTACCAGAATATCCTCTCGATCTCTATGAAGGATTATTCCTGAGACTTGCTGTGCAATTATCAAGGTCCTTCAGAAGGAGTACATTAAGGTAATGTAATCAACATTTTTTTTTACTAATGTTCTTATGTGTAAGTAAGAGGCAGCAATGTTTTGTAGATTAAAAAGACCATAATATTTTTAAAGTTCTAATAATATGAGTTGTTTTTAATGTATCCATAGATTCCAACAACTGAAAAGGATTGGATGGAAACGGCAAAGCAATTTAATGAAAAGTGGAACTTCTCAAATTGTGGCGGAGCGATAGATGGGAAACATTTCACTTCCAGCACATTTTGGATTCTTCTTTTACATACAAAGGATAAGTAAAAACAAGTATAAAGGATTTTTCAGCATAATCCTTCTTGCAGTTGTCAATGCTAATTATGAATTCATATTTGTTGATGTTGGCAAAAATGGTAGGACCTCGGATGGAGGGGTTATAGAAAAAAACGAGTACTACCAACGTCTTAAAAATGGATCACTGAACTTGCCCACATCCCAGGAAACTGTTGAAAACGTAAACTTTGTTTTCCTCACTGATGATGCATTTGCTCTAGGAGAGCATCTTCTTTTTGAAATTTGACAAGAGAACAAAGAATTTACAATCATTGACTCTCAAGGGCTCGCAGAGTAGTTGAAATTGCCTTCGGAATCCTGGATTCTGCATCTTCCTTACCACAATCAATTTGTCTGTACATAAAATAGATCAAGTAGTGCTTTGTTGTTGCATCCTCCACAATTTTCTTCAATGCAATGCTGCAAAATATGTATCTTCTGGAGCACATACAGGGGCAGATAGTTCTTGTGTCCAAACAGATTTGCGTGATACTTTAGATATCCTGACACCAATCCGAAATTCTCACCCAAGATTGGCAACACAAGCAGCAAGGTAAAACAGAATAAAATACATGAATTACTTTGTTGGTAGTGGTGCTGTGGACTGGCAGGATGACATATAGTTGTATTCAGACAAGTTTAGCTGGACAAATCTGTGGTATGTGCAGGGCCGATCCTTGGGTCACAGGCGCCTGGGTACAGAAATATTTCTGGTGCCCCCCACATGGTCGTGGTCATCTTACTAACGCCTCCCATTGACAAATGTTTCTATGGCACAGTGGCTGTGTTTGATGGCACAGTGGTTGCGTTTGATGGCACAGTGGTTGCGTTTAATTGGCACAGTGGTTGCATTTGATGGGCACAGTGGCTGTGTTTGATGGCACAGTGGCTGTGTGAAATGGACACAGTGGCTGTGTTCAATTGGAACAGTGGTTGTGTTCAATTGGAACAGTGGTGGCTTTTAATGGGCACGGTGGCTGTGTTTAATAGGCACAGTGGCTGCATTTGAAGGGCAAAGAGGCTGCGTTTGAAGGGCACAGTGGCTGCTTTTGACGGTCACAGTGACTGCATTTGATGGGCACAGTGGCTGCATTTGACGGACACAGTAACTGCGTTTAATGGGCACAGTGGCTGCGTTTGATGGCACAGTGGCTGCGTTTAATTGGCACAGTGGTTGTGTTTAATTGGCACAGTGGCTGAGTTTTATGGCACAGTGGCTGTGTTTGATGGGCACAGTGGCTGCGTTTGGGCACAGTGGCTGTGTTTAATTGACACAGTGGTTGCGTTTACTGGTTACGGTGGCTGCATTTAATGGGCACATTTGATGAGCACAGTGGCTGCGTTTGAAGGGCACAGTGGCTGCGTTTGATGGGCACAGTGGCTGCATTTGATGGGCACAGTGGCTGCGTTTGTTGGCACAGTGGCTGCATTTGATGGGCACAGTGGCTGCGTTTGATGGCACAGTGGCTGCATTTGATGGCACAGTGGCTGCATTTGACGGGCACAGTGGCTGCATTTGATGGGCACAGTGGCTGCGTTTGATGGCCCAGTGGCTGCGTTTTGGCACAGTGGCTGCGTATGATGGGCACAGTGGCTGCATTTGATGGCACAGTGGCTGTGTTTGATGGCACAGTGGCTGCGTTTGATGGCAAAGTGGTTGCAGTTGTGTTTATGTTGACCATGGTGCACTATTTATACACTACTGATGATGATGATGATTCCTCCTCCAACAACAATCGGGTAATATTCCCCATACTGACACCATATTAAAAAAACATATTTATTACTTTTTTTTACTGCCCCCTTGTAATATCCCAGTCCCTCTAAAAGCATAATGGATATTGCCTCAAAATTGCCAATTAAAGTGTATTATGTATATCTAGTTTAGTGTATTATTTTACTTCATAGATGTCTTTTATTATTTTGATTTACAGGCCAGCACCAGAAAAAATCATCCCAAAAGCATCCTACAGTTTATGAACAGGAAGAGATTGTCAATTCTGAAGAGGAAAAATTTCCCAGAAATCCGTGCAAAATTATAATATTAAAGTGGACGATATGTGTTTCAAACCTGGAGGGACAGGTAAATGTTGAGATGTGTAGATGTTGTTTCTCCAATGTTTGGATATTTTCTCTTTTCCTTTATTTGAAGATGAGAATAGTTATTAGGAATTTGGGTGCTTTTTGTGTTTTTAAAAAAATATATATATTTTTTTACATTTTTAATAATGTTCACATTTAAAGCACTTAAAATGGGGTAACACGTACTGTGTACATTTCAACCCACTACATGTTGTGTGCTAGATGTTAATTATTTTTGTGTTTGTTTAGACACACAGAACATACAGCAGGAGTATATGATATCTGATACAGAAGACTACAACAATAAGGCCAGATTGCACGAGGATGAGGACCTTCCTATTGTACTGGACTTCAACATTGATATTACTGAACAAGAAACCCACTGCAGTGATACCAGAGATGGCATGGGTTCAGAAGAGGCATCGAGAGATGCAGTGTCAAGCACTCGTAAGTACCTCACTGAAAAATCACAATAATATACAACAAGTATAAGAAAAGAAATGGCTGCACATCCAGGAATTCCGATTGCCTTTTATTGTTCAAAGTAATCACACCAAAGACACCAACGCGAGGTCACGTAGACGCGTTTCACCCAAACATCTTGTGCTTAACCTAATGATTGAGCACAAGATTTTTGTTGAAATGAGTCTACGTGACCTCATGTTGGCGTCTTTGGTGTTATTACTTTGAACAATAAAAGACAATCGGAATTCCCGGATGTGCAGCTATTTTTCTTACAAATTTCTTACAAATTTCCCACGGAGGCGCCCCGGGGCTGGCATTTTACGAGATATTCCACCTCAGGTTATTATCATACAACTGGAGCAGCGGCTCTTTTTCTTTGTAAATACAACATCTAAAATATTCTTAAAACAGGAGGGCTGGCAATGCAGATACTTTTGAATAAAAGTCTATTTTTTTTTACATGGGTACACAGGTACAGGCTATATGCTACATATACCTGTGTACCAATGTACAAATAAAGTACTTTTATTGAAGAACATCTGAGAGTTGCCAGCCCTCCTGATTTAAGAATTGTACCTGTGGAAAATGGCTTTATTTGCACCTTTTGTTAATTATTACTGATTGTTGCCTTATGTCTCCGTTATGCATACCTTTGCACAATGCAAAGATTTAAAAATAAACATTTTGGGATATGCTTTAACTTCCCATTGCATCTCTGGATCATATGAGTTGCTAAGAGAAGTTAGGTAGCCACTATGGCATACAGATGTCCCAAAATTACCTGCAAGGACTTGTAGATAAAAATAAGAACAACCTACACCATGACTCCATTTTCCATCGAACAGGCTTGTTTAATCAGTGTGTTTTGAAAAGCACTGTAGCACTTCTAAATATGGCAAATTTGTTAATTGTTGTGAATGTTATGTCTCCATTACAATGCATACCGTTGCACTGTATATATATGTCTCTATTTTGTTTTTTGTATTTTTCATACAAAACCCACATGTTTCTGTGATTTTGGGCTACCTTTATTGGCCTTTTAAAAAAAAAGCCACACAAATACTTGTTTTCAGGATTCATGGTGTCTTCTTTTTGTGTGATTATTTATTTAAAAAAATGTATAAATTTGTATATGGACGAGGTGTTCCAGTTGCAGACCAAACATACCGAAATGTGGACTCTGGTGACAATGACAATGAATCAAGTCTCTTTTTCCCTCTTGTTGGCTACTGTTGCAAAAGACAATGGTTATTAATTATTTTTTTATTTATTATATTATTTTTATTAGAAAATATGGGAAGAACAACTTACACATGGTATATGGTTTTATTTAATTAAATCATAATGCACATATTAGGGGAGTCTGTACACATGAAATGAATAAACTCTCTCTATCTGTATATATACATTTGTATATATAACATATGTAATTATAATTTAAGAAGATAATACACAATACGAGAATTTATACTCACATTTCCTTTTTCGTGTTTATTTGGAACTTTTTATTCGTGTTTATGAAACATCGTTCTTGAACACTGCTTCCGGGTCATCGTCTATTTCCACTCATGCATGCTAATGTTCAAGAGATTTTTTACTGAAGACTTTCACACCAACAAATAGAATATCGTTCCTTGTCAAACAATACGACAGAATTTTTTTATTTTTTCAATCGGTCCTTCGGACCGTTCTCATCGAATGGTCTGATCGTGTGTACGCGGCCTTAGATGCATAACTCCCAACTGTCCCTGATTTTGAGGGACTGTCCCTAATTTAAAACAAAGTCCCTTTGTCTCTCTTTCGCCCTAATTTGTCCCTCATTTTGGTCTGATCTAAAGAGTTGTATATAAAATGCACCATTTATCTTTCAAAAAGTGTTTTACAGTGGTTACCTATTATCCAACTTCTAAATCGCTGCATCTGTAAATTCCAAAACCCAGTATAAAGAAATAGTAATGATAAAAAAGCACTTGTGTGTTTAACTAATATTTTTTTTTGTACAATTCTCCTTTTAAGAGGGCGTGGCAGGGGGTGTGTCCTATGCCTACAAACATTTGCTAATAGGTGTCCTTTATTCTCATCTCAGAAAGTTGGGGGGTATGGCGGTGTGACATAACATTGTGTGGGCAGATTCATGTCAGTCACAGGCTATTTCCACAAATAAATAAGAAAGATTTAATTTCAAATATATATTTGTATGCCAATTTAAAACTGTTTATTGATAATATTTATTTATTTTTACTTTGTATTACAAAGGCAGTTTTTTTTTGAACATGTGACCAGCAGCAGAGGATTAGAAGCTCCTCGGCCTATGTTTTCCTGCAGACAGGCTGGGAAAAATCTGAGTCCTGGGTCACGTGACAGCTGTATGTCAATTAGGAAAAAGGTACTTAGATGTTTTTTATTAAAATAATTACAGTGCCATCATCCACATACAGAAATAGAAGGGATAATGTAAATTAAACGTCTGTATGTAGGACAGTCGGTTTGCGCTGTGTGATTTTTGGCTCCCCTTTTTTAAATCCATGAGGATGGGCTGTAATAGGCTATTCTTTGGTTTGATTGGTTGAGAGAACCTGCCCAGCACCCTGTGGACCGCTTCTTCATTTGGGTGTATATATAGGGGCAGGTTGGCTTTGGGGACTTTCAGGCTGGACTGCGTGTTCTACGAGAGACTCGTGGAACCCGTTAACATTTCTGTCCCCTCACATATGGGTGGTATTTCCATGCATCTTGCAGAGATGTGAGACATCTTTACCCTTTATTCGTGTCATTAGTGGGTGATATATATCTCAATATTGGTAAGCATTGTTGGCTGGATGTCTGTTTCTCTGGTCTAGTCCACAGTGGGTGGATGGTGATTTGTGATATGTATATTTATTTGTTATTAGAATAAGAAGCCTTTGACTGAGCCATTGGATCATATGCACTTGTTGCAGGGATTATCTAACCTCTTATTGTATTTTGAGTGACTCATCATATGTGTGTTTTTTACAACACAGCAGTGAGTTTGATGTGAACACCATGTATCCTCTGATATAGCTGGGTTTCCTTTCCTGTATGTTGGTGGCTGACTGGACAGTTTTTTCTTTGGTTTCCCCATAGCTGGGAGGCGCCAGACAATTTTGAGGTACACTTAAAAACGTTGTTGAGTGCTGTGTTTTTCTTTTTTTTGCCTTGTTTTTTCCTCCCTCTCCCCTCTTTTTTTTATTTTCTTCAGTTTCATATTCTCTTCCCCCCTTTTTTTTGAGGGATAGATAGTTATATAGCTTAATGTATAACAGTGTATGTTGATCATTTTTATATTTGTCTATAAACAGCATAGGTGTGGGTTATACTCTATTGAATGAAGTCCTGAGGAAGCAGCCATTGCGCCGAGAAACATGTTGGCAAGCTCCATACAACACCCATTTGACATTATGCTGTGACAAGTTTGTATATTATACCATTTGATGTTTTGTTACACATGTGGTAAGTTTATAGATATAGGGGACTCTTTGTAAGCCCCCTTTATGTATTTGGATATGTATTTTCTATGTATATCTCAATAAACAATTGTTTTTATGAATTTATGTGTATGCTATATCATCAGAGAATCGCCACTTAAATGCCCATTTCCTTACATTCTCTACTGTTTCCTTGTCAATTTTTAGGTTGGCATTCCCTGTTAGCAAATAAGCCTGTTTTGAGCTTGGGACTCTGACTATATATTCCTACAGCACTTTACACTTTGAAATTCCCTACTTTTAATAATAATTATTATAGCAAAACTAATCACATACACCTTTAGTATACATATGATAGTATAAGTATATAGGCCCAGATTCTCGTAGATTGGCGTATCTCCTGTGGCGGCGTAACGTATCCGATTTACGTTACGCCGCCGCAACTTACACGGGAAAGTGCTGTATTCTCAAAGCACTTGCTCCGTAAGTTGCGGCGGCGTAGCGTAAATCCCCCGGCGGAATTCAAATTCGGCGGGTAGGGGGCGTGTATCATTTAAATGAAGAGCGTCCCCGCACCGAGCGAACTGCGCATGCGTCGTCTGTAAAATATCCCAGTGTGCATTGCTCCAAATGACGTCGCAAGGACGCCATTGGTTTTGACGTGAACGTAAATACCGTCCAGCCCCATTCACGGACGACTTACGCAAACGACGTAACTTTTATAAATTTTCGACGCGGGAACGACGGCCATACTTAACATTGGCTGCGCCTCATATAGCAGGGGCAACTATACGCTGGGAAAAGCCTAACGTAAACATCGTAACTTTACTGCGTCGGCCGCGCGTACGTTTGGGAATTCGCATATCTAGCTAATTTGCATACTTGACGCGGAAATCGACGGAAGCGACACCTATCGGTAAAAAAAAAATGCAGTTTAGATCCGACGGCGTAAGAGACTTACGCCTGTCGGATCTATTGGATATCTATGCGTAACTGATTCTAAGAATGAGGCGCATAGATACGACGGCTCGGATTAGGACTTACGACGGCGTACATGGCGATGCGCCGTCGTAAGTCCTCTGAGAATCCGGGCCATATTGTTCTACGGTACAACAATCCTACCATTGGTCTGTAGCTTTCTTAGTCTTTGTACTAGGGATTGCATGAAGTGTATGCAGAAGGAGGTCTCAAAGTTCAATTCATTTTGCCTTTTATTATTTTTGATATGTTGTTCAGCACTCACATCGTGTGTTATAACAAAACATAGTTTGCTCCTTGATTGTTCTGTGCTGGTGGAGATGATCTGTTAAAAGTTAGCCTTGGGGATCAAGCTAGAATCCTCCAGAATGCGCACAAGTGGCTAGCGCAGCTTCAAACAAGGCATGATGAACCTAGGGAGGAAAGACCTCTGAACTTCAGCTGAAGAAACCATACCTGCCAGGATATGAGGATTCTTCAAGGCATCTGGACTACTCAGAGGTCCGCCAGATGGGTCCCCCAGCTGCTCAAGCATGAAAAGAAAAGGCCTATGTCAACTTTGCCAAAAAATTTTGATGAGACAATAAGTAAAAATTTAATGCGCCAGCAGTTTGCCTGAGCATGGGACAGATGCAAAGAAGGAAGACCCAATACATTGTTTCTTATTTCTTATTTATTTTTCATAAAGTTGGTAAATGGTAAAAGCTCTTTATTTCAAAAGTAAAAAAAAAATGTAACTTGCGTTGGGATGAGTGGGTTAGCAGTCCAGAGGACCATTTACTATTGGCTAAGAGTGGTTGTAGCTTACAAATCCCACCACTACTTGCTATGGGCAGCAGTGGTGCTTTAAAGCAGAACTCTAAATAGATATGAAATACACACATTAATGTATAACTATGTATTCAATAATAAATCAATACATGTATTTTTTTTTTAATGCAGCTTATGTTTTAGCATCTTGCACTCTGACTGGGGGAGGGAAGGGGCGAGACTAGGAGCTAGTTAGGTGTGCTGCAGGTAAATGTGTTAACAATGTTTATTTGTTGATAGGAGAGGGCAGAGTTAGCAGGATGATCTTTCACTGTTTCATCACTGTCCATTCAGCAGTCTGGGGGTGGAAATAGGACAACACTATCTCTTAAAGGGGTTGTAAAGGAAACGTTTTTTTGTTCATAATAAGCATCCTTTACCTGCAAACATTCCTCTTTTCACGTCCTCATTGTTCGTTTTTGCTCAGAAGTTGCTCTATTTCTTCTCTGTTCTGTTCACTTCCTGCTTGTCTGATTTTACTGACCACCGTGACGGGAGGCTTTACTGCGGTGGTCAGTAACGTGCTCACCCCCTCCTGGGAACTACATCTGTGTGGCAGGACACTCTCTACATGTTAGAGACTTCAAGGAGGTGTGAATTACTGGGCGTGCTGCAATTCATACTGGGAAATGTAGTTCTTACATGAACGAGCGATGCAAACCAGGAAGTGAATAAGAGAACAGAAACTAGAATGCCGGTGGTGATATAGATGAAGGAATTTAATAGGTATTTTCTCGTTTTTTAACAGAATCATTACACTATTCTGTCTGTCTACCTTGCAGACATTCATTTTAGGCAAAAAAAAAATTCCTTTACAACTCCTTTAACTGTAAATGGTGTTATCCACCAGGCTGTGTTGTGGCTGTGTAAAAAAAGACTGGATGGACAGAAATGAAAGGGGCAATTTTTAAAGCGGGGGTTCACCCTAAAAAAAAAAAATGTTTTTGTCTACCATGCCATCCAGCATACTAGCGTCAGCTACAGTATGCCTTTATTTTTATTTATTTTCCGCTGTACTCACAGTTTAATTCATTAGTCAAGTTTCTATGAAGAGGGGAACATGATTGACGGCCGGCTATGGCGCGTCACGCTTCCCTAAAATAGCCGAAATAGGACTTGGCTCTGTCAGCTCCGAGTCTGTGCGCAGGCGCCGTATAGCGCCGTGAAGAGCCGAGTCCTACTCCAGCTATTTTCGGGAAGCGTGACGCGCCATAGCCGGCCGTCAATCATGTTACCCTCTTCATAGGAACGCCTACTCCCCGCGGGAGACTGAAACTAAACTAATGGATTAAACTGTGAGTACAGCGCAAAAAAATAAAATAAAGGCATACTGTAGCTGACGCTAGTATGCTGGATGGCATGGTAGAAAGTTGTTTTTTAGGGTGAACCTCCGCTTTAAATATTGCCCATTACCTTTTAACTCCCTACCGCCGATGCCTCCTGGCCCTATAAGAGGTTCTAAAAACTGGGAGGCATTCTAATCATGTGACCGCTGTGAGCGGCTGTCACAGAGGTCACATAATTGTAAAGCGACCCACCGGTAATTGTGCTAGGACCACGCAGGACATGCGCCCTCAGTACTGAAATGTGTACATTTGGGATGCATATATGCAGCCTCTCAGCAGTAAAGCCCACCCGCTGAGAGGCTGAATTAATGACCAGCGAGAAGAGCTTAGTTACTGTAGTTTTGGATAGAATAGTTATAACCCCTTTCATGTGTAACTGCTATCCAGGACTCCAGACTCTGTTAGAGAGATTTCCCCATACTTTCTGCCCAGTCAAAGTTTTACAAGACAGAAAATAATTGTAAATCTGTACTAGGAAAATGGACAACAACAGAAAGCTGACAGGTATTCTAGCATTCCCCCACCAGACATTAAGGCTCAATTTCACACTAGTGCGACCCCAGACGTGACTTGAGTCTTACAGAATCGCATAACAATGGAAATCACATTGTTTTCAATGATTCCAGTTCACACCAATGCAACAGTGCAATTTTGGAAAAGATCCCTGTACTACCTAGGTGCAGCGTGGCCCCATATGAAAGCAATATCCAAACTACATCCAAGTTGTACTACATAATCGCACTGAAAATAGCATCAAAATTTGATCGCAGCAATGTGAACCTAGCCTAAAACACATTTTGACACTCTTTTTCAATCTCATGCATTTGACTGTGCAATGTGTGCATGCAATATTCTTAACTTTGTTACCATAGGTACTAAGCATTCTACTTCTGCATACTCGTTAAACTGAAAATTTAAATAAAAATTACACAAAAAAATTATTTTGATTGCTGTCTAAGTTGCTTTTGGAGAGCTACCCTAATTTCCTGTTTGTGATAAGGTTGTACTCAGAGCAGTGAGAAAGAGGAAAGCACTTTAAAGGATTCCTGGACAGTAGGATAACCTGACAGGGGGTCTAACCCTTCCCCACTGTATACAAAAGTAAAAAAAAATACCTTACAGTCTAAAGATATACTTGAACTAGATCAAACATGAATGGGGGAGTTGGTCATATAGGCCCAGATTCACAAAGGACTATGCGACTGATTCTTAGATTCAGTTACGCATAGATATCCATTAGATCCGACAGACGTAAGTCTCTTACGCCGTCGGATCTACACTGCAATTTTTTTGCCCGCTAGGTGGTGCTTCCGTCGATTTCCCCGTCGAGTATGCAAATTAGCTAGATACGCGAATTCCCGAACGTACGCGCGGCCGACGCAGTAAAGTTACGACGTTTACGTTAGGCTTTTCCCGGCATAAAGTTGCCCCTGCTATATGAGGCGCAGCCAATGTTAAGGATGGCCGTCGTTCCCGCGTCGAAATTTTAAAAAGTTACGTTGTTTGCGTAAGTCGTACGTGAATGGGGGCTGGATGTCATTTACGTTCACGCCGAAACCAATGATGTCCTTGCGACGTCATTTGGAGCAATGCACACTGGGATATTTTAGGGACAGCGCATGCGCAGTTCGTTCGGCGCGGGGACGCGCTTCATTTAAATGATACACGCCCCCTACCCGCCGAATTTGAATTCCACCGGGTGATTTACGCTACGCCACCGCAACTTTACAGGCAAGTGCTTTGTGAATAAAGCACTTGCCTGAAAAACTTGCGGCGGCGTAACGTAAATCGGATACGTTACGCCGCCGCACAGATACGCCGCTGTACCTGAATCTGGCCCATAGTGTAAATTTGGGATTACCTTCAGTATCTGGGGTTTGCTGTCTAAAGAGCTGCTGCCCTGTGCAAGCTCTACCCCCTCAGAGGAAGGTAAGGGAAACCTGTCACTTCTATCTCACCAGCTGCAGTCTTCTATGTGAGGGACCTACTGTGGCTATGAAAGAAAAAAAGCAAACAATGTTGACATAAGTGACAAGCAAAACTAGTCATACATTTAATGAAATGTGGCCGGTTTAGCAGGTCCCTTTCTGAAGGATTGTTGTAGATTTGGTCATCCCTTTGTTGAAATCCACTAGGGGGCATCAGTATATTCTAGGTATAATGGACTATGCCATCCGTTATTCAGAAGGGGTGCATCTTTAAAGTACTTTATGTCTTCTAGAACAATATCTAAAAATCTGTTTACGGTTTTCATCTTGGTTGAAATGTTCATCAAAACTTTAATACAGATGTTACGAAAGAGGTAGTTAAAGCGGAGTTCCACCCAAAAATGGAACTTCCGCTTTAAGTGCTGGTGACCCCCTGACATGCTACATTTGGAATGTCATATTTTTTTGGCGGGGGTGTGGGTACCCTATTTTTACAGGCACCCAGCTCCCACTTCCTCCCCTGGCACCGGAAGGAAGTTCACCTCTCCCCCCTCCCTCCCTGCAATCTTCTGGGACATGTCACAGGTCCCAGAAGATTGCCCGGCCATTCACAGCACGCAGCGCGCCTAACTTTTCACCTGGCAATAGTATTTGTGACTGGTCTCCACAGTGAAAAATAAATAACTAGCCAAATGGCAGGGCCCCTGTGAAGTGATGGAAAAAGCAGGTAAAGTAAATTTCAAAGTTTGCCAACCACGGAGGCAGAAAACAGAGCAGATATACCGTGTGAATTTGTTACAACCATGGCAGGATTGAAATCCCTAGTAGCTGAGACTTTACTGCTTCCTGTTCAATCTGACTTTGGCAGGCCATAGATTATGCTATTTTCTTTCTGCAACTGTGGGTTGCAGGAAAAAAAAATTTGCTCAAATTCCCCTCAACATTGACTGTGTGAATTGGCTGTCAATAATTGCATGCTAAAAATCCGACATGCTGGTTGTAGGAAAGTCCATTGATGGAACGACTTGGGTATAATCAGTCTGCACATGGATGGATTGAATCTTGACCGGTCCCTGCTGAATAGACCAAGATTCGATCCATCTATGGCCAGCTTTAGTCTGACTAGTTCCTGTAGTCTGGATAGCAGATATTAACCAAGAAGCTGAAAAACATTTGCTGAACCTCTCTATTGCAGACCAAGCATGACATTATTACCCTACCAAGGGAAGGGGAAAAACTAAAATCAGAAGCTAGATGAGAGGCAATACATAAGAAAGTCCAAAAAATGCCCAAACCACATGGGAGTCAGTGATCTTGCAATGATTTTTGTCAACTGAATAAGATCACTAAGTTTGACACCTATGCTTTGACCCACATAGACGAGTCAATTGACTGACTAAAACCAGTCCAGTACATGACCATGTTGGACCTGACCAAGAGCTATTGGTAGATCTTCTTCTCTAAGTCAGCCAAAAAAACAGCCCTTGTAATCAATCTACGTGATGGGATTCTAGTATCGGAGAAAGCTCTTTTGGGTTGCAAAATGCTCCAGCAGCATTTTGGCAATTGATGGATTTGGCCCCATCAAAAGTATGCTGCTGCTTACCTAAATGACATGATCATTCAGAGTGCCGATTGAGCAATTGGGCTTCTCAATATTTTCCAGAGGTTCAGGCCATATTAAACATTATACGGGAAGCTGGTTTTATAGGCCCATCCTAAAAAGTGAGCCTTTGGAGAAGGCAAAAATCTTGGATATATTATTGGGAGAGGAATAATAAAACCCCAAGTAAACAAAGTTGAGCCCATCAAAAAATGAAAGTTACAGCGTTTCAAAGGATCGCTGTATTTTGACAGCAATTCATTCCCCAGTGTGTTTTGCAGAATGCTCCCATGGCCAACTTGACAAAAGAAAAAAGAGTCTGGTATGATTAGGTGGTCCCCCAAAGTATAAGCAGCATAAGCAGCCTTTGATTCTTTAAAACAGGCCTTGTGTGTTCAACCAGTGTTGTACTCTCTCGACTTCTATAGAAAGTTTATAGTACAGGCTGATGAGTCAGATGTTGGTTTGGTAGCTGTGTTGTCTCAGCTTTGGAATGCAGAAGAACAACCCATCATTTACATCAGCAGAAACTTAAGACCCACAAGTTAAATCATTGAATAATAATAGCTGTAAAGTGGGCTCTAGATTCCCTTATATATTATCTGTTGGGTAGACATTATGATCTAATAACTGATCACCATCTAATAAATTAAATTACCCAAAACTGTGAGACCAATAGGAGTATAAATATATGGTTCCTGGCCCTCAAATACATCAGCTTTTTAGTAAAGCATTACTCTTGTGTTAAGATTGGGAATGCAAATGCCTTGTCACTTGTACACACTTGCATGGCATCCTGTGTTTTATCCCCAAGGTTGAAACAAGAAGGGTGGATGAAAATGTGACTGCGGCCAATAATAACATTTGGTTTTATTCAGGACGGGAGTTTGTAGAAGGTTTCTCCAGGTCTGGTAGCCAAGGACCCTGTACAGTACGTTAGTGAGTCCCCAAGTGACAAGGTTTTATTTTCTGGTATTCTTTTGTTGTTCTGTTTTGCTTCTGTACAGAGTGTACACAGTCTTTGTAAATAAACTGTACACATTTTACTGAATATTTTTTTATGCTGTGCCCCACTTAAAGTGGAGGTTCACCCGAAAAGTTAATTTTTAACATTAGATTGATGCTCATTTTGTCAAGGGGAATCGGGTATTTTTTTTAAAATCGAAACAGTACTTACCGTTTTAGAGAGCGATCTTCTCTGCCGCTTCCGGGTATTGGGCTGCGGGACTGGGCGTTCCTATTTGATTAACAGGCTTCCGACGGTCGCATACATCGCGTCACGATTTTCCGAAAGTAGCCGAACGTCGGTGCGCAGGCGCCGTATAGAGCCGCACCGACGTTCGGCTTCTTTCGGCTACTCGTGACCTGATGTATGCGACCGTCGGAAGCCTGTCGGAAGCCTGTCAATCAAATAGGAACGCCCAGTCCCGAAGACCATACCCGGAAGCGGCGGAGAAGATCGCTCTCTAAAACGGTAAGTACTGCTTCGATTTTAAAAAAACTACCTGATTCCCCTTGACAAAATGAGCATCAATCTAATGTTAAAAAAAAATTTTCGGATGAACTCCCGCTTTAAGGATCAGGCCCTTTCTGGCACTTTTTGTTTAATTTAATCCGTATTTTTTGCTAGAAAATTACTTGGAACTCCCAAACATTACATATTTTTCAGCAGAAACCCTAGCAAATTAAACGGCGATCATTGCAACTTTTTATGCCACACTATATTTGCACAGCGTTTTTTCAAACCCCATTTTTTTGGGGATAAAATGTTGTTTATTAAAAAAGTTTTGAAGCGAAAAAACACATAATATATAACCCAATTTTTTATAACATATTAAAGATGATGTTAATAGATAAATACATACCTAACATGTCATGCTTTAAACTTGCACGTGCTCGTGTAATGGCATCAAACTACAATACTTTAAATATTTTTTAAAGCTTCACCTATGGAGATTTTTCAGTTTACCAGTTACAGAGAAGGGGCCAGATTCAGAAAGAGTGGGGAGGGCCATGCTCTTGGCCCTGGTTCCATTTGGTCGTCTGGGATGCCTTTGGCGTCAGGGGGAGTGGGTGGGAAAGCATCGGGGCGGTTACAACAGCCAGCAGCAATCACCTTCATTTGGGGCACCTGGACATGCACACATATATAACAGACAACGTGAACTCATCATGTCAGTCTGTGATCCCTTTTCACCTGTGCAGGAGTGGAGCTATCATACACAGGGTAAGATCTCTTTAGACCTTTAGACTTTCTGACCGACACTCTCCACTTTTTTATATCATTATCTATATACATGTTCCCCCCCTTTAGATATGGGTAGCTACATTTAGCCTGGAAGTTTTTCTATACCTGCACTAACAATATCCAACAAGGTACCTACAACCTTTTATAGTTCACATTCCCATACATTTATATAGGTATTTATATCTCATATGTTCACACATTTTCACTTGACATATATTCTTTTTTATCCTTTTTCATCCTGCACTTTTTTCTCACTCTTCTCTTTTCTTCTTTTTTTATTGCCTTCATTCTGGCATCCTTCACACTCTCACCTGCCCTCACTTGCTTTCACACACCTGCTTTCACACACACCAACACATCACAACTCACCTTAATGATTTTACCAAGTTATTTTTTTAATTTTAGATTCTTTCCTACCTATGCATACAAATTATTGCCTAGCATTACTCACTCCTATATATGTTAACCCTTTGCCCGCTTAATATCCCCCTGTTTATCAGTGACAGATCAGGGATTCAGTGCATGCCCAGTGCCCCAAATGACTTAAATTACAATATCTTACACTTGATTTGACAATTTATCAATACATATTTACACTTTTTAATAGGTGCTTTCTATGGCTGTCGCTCTGATGGGTCTCCCCCGCCCGGACCCCATCGGACCCTCCCCTTGTGCTTGTGGGCCCCAGCAGGCCGTCTGGTTTGGCGCCTTGGCGGCACTGTTTGGGGGTCTGCCCCCCTTGAGAAAATGTCCATCCAGGGGTCCTTCTGTGGAATTAAGTCAACTATGGTCTAGATACAATTAAGTTTACACGCTGTGAGTGGGTAACCATATTCTAATACTTTCATGTTCCACAATACTCAGTGGTAATTGTCAAGACTGTTTTATTTTTATATATTAATTTTCTGTTACAGTAGCACCTCAACTTCCTCCGAAGAAGACCCCAATGTGGGTTGAAACGCGTCAAGATTTACGTGACTTGCATGTTAACCATTCATGTTAATTGATGTCATGTATTTTGGTGCATACTCTTTGTGTAAACGTTTTTTAGTGTATACTATACCAGAGCTTATTTTTACAATTAATTAAACTTTTTCACTTTTTAATATGTGCATTTCATTTACTCCTTTACCCGTTTTTCTGCCTAAAAACCCCATTGGGGAGCCTTTCCATTTACCTAGATTCAGAAAGAATGGCTTAAGTTTAGGCGGGAGTAGCGCATCTCATATACGCTACGCCCCTGTAACTTAGAGAGGCGAGTACCGTATTCACAAAACTTGCGCCCTAAGTTACGGCGGCGTAGCTTAAATGGGCCGGCGTAAGCCCGCGTAATTCAAAGTAGGCTGGTAGGGGGCGTGTTGTATGGAAATGAATCGTGACCCCACGTAAATGACGCGCCTAATGAATGGCGCATGCGCGCGCATGCTCAGGATCACGTCAAATTTTCTCCCTAAGTTATGCTGGCTCAATGCTTAGTCGACGTGAATGTAACATACGCCCATCCCCATTCACGTACGACTTACGCAAATGACGTAAAATACGACGCTGTTCCGACGTCCATACCTTAACATGACTTACCCCTGCTTTATGAGGGGTAAAGTTACGCCGGAGCGACGCCTTACGTAAACGGCGTAGCTAAATCCGACGGGCGCAAGTACGTTTCTGAATCGGCATATCTACCTCATTTGCATATTTGACGCGGAAATATGCGGAAGCGCCCCTAGCGGCCAGCGTAAATATGCACCCAAGATACGACGGCGTAGGAGACTTGCGTCAGTTGTATCTTGGCCGAATTCAGGCGCAACTGATTCTAAGAATCAGTCGCATAGATACGACGGCGCTCATTCGGACATACGATGGCGTATCTGGAGATACGCCGTCGTATGTCCTTTCTGAATCCGGTCCAAGGTCTAGAGCTAGAATTATTGCTCTTGCTATAACATTCGCTGTGATACCTCACGAGTGGTGTGAACACCGTTTACATATACATGCAAGACTTATGTATGCGTTCGCTTCTGCATGCGAGCGCGGAGGGATGGGGCTCTTTAATTTTTTTTTCTTATTTATTTTATCTTATTTTTTATTTAATTTTTACACTGTACCTTTTATTAAATTTTGTTATCACTTTTATTCCTATAACAAGGAATGACAGGTCTTCTTTATTGAGAGATCTGGGGTCTATAAGAAAATCTTATATTACAAGATGAAGGTTTACATGCATACTTTAAACAGATACACCTGCTTAGGACAGGGTGGCTACTCTAAGGCCCCGTACACACCATAGAATCTATCCGCAGATAAATCCCATCGAATGGGTTTCAGCGGATAGATTCTATGGTGTGTACACTCCGGCGGATATTTATCCGCGGATAAATCTCCCCTGGGATGGATTTTCAGCAGATGAATATTTGCTGACATGCTCAACAAATCCATCTGCTGAAGTCCATCCCAACGGATGGATCCGCTCGTCTGTACAGACTCACCGATCCATCCATCCAAAGGGATTCCCCGCATGCGTCGTAATGATTTGATGCATGCGTGGAATTCCTTATATGACAGCGTCGCGCCCGTCGCCGCGTCATAATCGCGGCGACGGCGCGACACGTCATCGCCAGAGGATTTCGTCGCGGATTTCAATGCGATGGTGTGTACACGCCATCGCATAGAAATCTGCTGAAATCCTCGAGAGGATTTATCCGCGGATACGGTCCGCTGGACTGCATCCGCGGATAAATCCTCTCGTGTGTATGGGGCCTAAGAAGAGCAATAACTGCTTTCATTTATAAATAAGTCCAGGAAATGATGTACCGTACACAGGGGTCAAGTCCTGGGGAAAAAAGTGTGGGAACTCCCACCCAAGATCAACTCCCCCACCAAAAAAATAAAAATTATACGCTCATATGCATAATTACTAAACTGCATGTTTGTTTGTTTTTTTTTCGATCCACTGTACCTTAGTAATCCTTTATGTTACTGGCCGCTTCCTTCATATGGATTCATCGGGTAGTGTGCGGGTATTCCGTCACTTCCTCGATGCCGCAATGTCTCCTGGGAGCTTTTGTCATTGTTCCCAGGAGACATTGCGGAGGTCTGCCGCGAGTTATGGCGTGATTTAGAAAGAACTTGCTTTAACAAAGAGTATAGCCAGGACATCTCTTCCCTCCTTCCAACTCAGGCTGGCTATACTCTTTGTTTTTCTACTAACCACTCCAACCAAAAAAAAAAAAATCCAAGCAATACTTTCTGCATGTGACATATTGCAAATGTTTCAAAAGCATACTTGCCAACTGTCCCGTTTTTAAAGGGACAGTCCCGTGAAATAGGACCTAGTCCCGGCTAATTTAGCCTGCCGGGACTTGTCCCGGCTAGTGGGGAAGGCAGGTGCGGCAGTATGTTTATATATCTCCCTGCAGTCCCCGGCTGCCTGGTCCTGACTCCTGACACACACATTGCAGAGTGAGACGGAGTGAACTGAGCCCGCCCCCCTCCTTCTCCTGCTGTGTGATGTTTCCTGTATACACAGAGGAGGAGGGGGAGGAGAAGGAGGCTCACCACGCTGCTGCCGAGAAAAGCTGCTCGTCTGACAAGATGACACATGTCCTGATGCAAAGTAAGTGAGCCTTCCAGAGGGGGAGGGAGGGGGTCATGCCTACGGGTTACAGTTTACTGTGAGTCATTTTGGGGGAAAGGATATGTTCTAGGGGGAACTTTATGATGTATGCTGCAAGGGGGCTTGGATATGAAATCCACCCCCTTAGCACATATTCCTCCCCCCAAATTAAAGCTGCTGTCTGCCACAGAGGGGGTGGCCCTTGGCATCCCAGAAGAGATGTGGCAAATTGCTCCAGGTGCCCATACTAATGCCCCCTTTCCAGGCAAGTTAGCAAAGTGTGGGTTCCAGGTCACAGGTCCAGGTTCACACTGAAAAACACAGGAACACGCTGTGCGTTCTGTGCAATTTCAGCCCAATTATGTCCGCACACTCTCTGACCATCTCCTATACCATGTCTGCAGTCTCTGACTAAGGATGAGTTCCAGCGTTTTCACACAGCCCATGTGCAGAGCCCACCAGGAAGTCAGCACTGCGCTAATCACAGGCAGTGAGTCATAGGTGTACAAGGCAGGAGGCGTGCTGATACTTGTAGTCCTTTATATTGGACCTTCCCTTACCCTAAGGACTTCTTCTCCCCTCTTACACAATCACAGAGGTTGTATCAATTTCCTGTAATTCTCTCTTTATTGAGTAGACCCTATAATCCAGTGGTCTCAAAGTACCGGCCCGGGGACCAGTTTTAAATGGCCCGCAGGCAGGGCGGAAGTGGGGGGAGTAGATTTCCTTCACATGCAGAGTAGCGCAGGAAGCGTCTCTGTCACAAGTTCACTTCTCTGTCTCACGCTGCAGCTGCTCCCCGCCCCCCGGCGCCCCCCCCCTCTCTCTTCTCGTCCATCCCTATTTGCTTGTGATATCACCTGGGATGGACGAGAAGAGAGCGGGGGGCGGGGAGCAGCCCCAGCGCGAGACAGAGAATCGAACATATGACAGACGCTTCCTGCGCTACTCTGTATGTGAAGAAAAAAGAAAAACAAGTAAAAGCTGACATGTACACTGATTGTGACCTCATGTTCCCCATGTGCCTTAATGTGCCCCATGTACCCTGATTGTACCTCGATTGTGCCCCCATGTACCCCGATTGTGCCCCAATGTGCCCCATGTACGTGCCCTCATGTACCCTGTTTGTACCCTGAATGTGCCCCATGTACCCTGATGTGCTCCGATGCGCCCCATGTGCTCCGATGCGCCCCATGTACCCTAATGTGCCCCGATTGTGCGCTGATGTGCCCCATGTACCCTGATGTGCCGGGCTCTGTACCCTGATGTGCCGGGCTCTGTACCCTGATGTGCCGGGCTCTGTGCCCTGTCGTGCTGTGTCCTGTGCCCTGTCGTGCCGGGTCCTGTGCCCTGATGTGCCAGGCTCTGTACCCTGATGTGCGCTGTGCCCTGTACCCTAATGTGCTGGGCTCTGTGACCTAATGTGCTGTGCCCTGATGGTGAGTGGTCAGTGTGCAGTGTAGTGGTCATCGTGTAGTGCAGTGGTCAGTGTGCAGTGGTCGGTGTGCAGTGTAGTGGTCAGGGTTAATAATGCATCCACTGACACCAGTGCTGGGGGTAAAAATGCATCCACTTACAGCAGTGCTGGTGGTAATAATGCGCTCGCTGACACCAGTGCTGGGGGTTAATAATGTGTTCGCTGACACCAGTGCTGGGGGTAAAAATGCATCCACTTACAGCAGTGCTGGGGGTTAATAATGTGTTCGCTGACACCAGTACTGTTGTTTTTGAAGTTTGAAAGTTTGCATGCGGCCCCCCATGGCATATGAAAACGTGTCTTGTGGCCCTCAGGTAATTTGAGTTTGAGACTCCTGTTATAATCTGATAAGTAGGCGAAGATTATGCGGAGTGGGTGGAGCTTCGGGGAAGTGAGTGTGGTAATTAATTAATAGCTGTGCTGCAAAGTGTCCCTGGAATTTTTTTTCAAATGTTGGCAACTATGCAAAAGGCATATAGATTAACATAAAAGAAGCAAGCAATTGTATAAGAATTCTCATATGGTACAACTTAAGAACCATATTTTGCAAAAATGAAATATGTCACCAGCAAACCGACAACAGAGAGTCACTTATAGTAAAGTACGTACAATTCAAATGACAGCTGTAGAACACATGCAAATTTGCAACGACTTGAGAGCAATATTCAACTTTTACCATTGTATGCGCCTATTGTATGTACATATGTGAAGGACACTCAAAGACCAAAATGTAATAGAAACAAACTGTTATATTCGTTATTTTGAAATTGATTCCAAATTAATCTAAATTCGAAAATGAATTTGATTTCAAAATGGAAATATTGCAATACATACAGTAAGGTATAAAGTGGAAAAATATAATTCCTACTTAGGCTGCTTTATAAAAAATAAAATAAAATACAATTATAAAATTAAATAGAATAAACAAAAATAGAACGGAATAGAATAAATTGTAATGGAATAGAATAGAAAAAAATCTATTCTAATCTTTTTTTTCTTTCTATTCATTCCATTCTATTCAACTCAATTTATACTCTATTTTATTATATTCTATTCTATTATTTTATTTTTTATTCTATTTTTTTCCAGTCTGTTCTGTTTTATTCTGTTCTATTATTTTATTGTATTTTCTATTCTATTATATTCTATTTTATTCCTTTATTTTCTATTCCATTATGTTTTATTTTATACTATGTTATTTTTTTCTACTCTAAAGCAACAAAAGTAGCAATCATCAGCTTATTTCACCTTTATACCTTGCTGTATTGATTGCAGTGTTTTCATTTCAAATTCATCACAATTTCTTCAAAATTTCGATACGTAATGAAATAAAACGCACGTCTAGTACCATGTGATCGCTCTGAACAATTACATTGACATGTCAGCTGTACTCAATGAATGGCTTTCATTCATAGCTAATCATTGTGTACTATTGTGATGATCTCTGTGATTGGTCACAGTGATCAATGGTACACACAGGGCTTATCACAGCACATCTGTATCATGTGATAGCTGTGGCCAATTCCACAATAGTACACACTGGCAATGAATGGATGCCATTCATAAAAAGGATTGCTTATAAGAATGATCGTCACTGCTCTGGTCATATTATATATATTGTAAAATAAAAAATGTATAAAATAAATATATATTTTTTTATACATACTGTCACCAGTCAGTATCCCTTTTCACCACTACACCAGTCATATGATGATGCTGTACTGCTTTGGTGACAATATGTTAAAGAAAAAGAAAAGAGAAATAGATAAAAAAGAAAAAAAAGTCTTAATCTTCCCCAATTTTTTTTAAATACTCACCATGACTCTTTCTAAATACCTGCTTGCATTTGGCGAGTGTAAAAAAACTTGAGGGTGAGTGTGGGGCTGCCTCGGGGGTGTGTGCGGTTTCTGCAGGCAGACAGGGTTGAATGGGAGCTGCCGTTCTCCTCCCAGCGATCAACCAGGGGAAGAGAGAGGAGGGGAGAGCCAGACAGATCATCACACATAGTAGGCAAGGTTGAAAAAAGACACAAGTCCATCAAGTCCAACATATGTGTGTGATTTTATGTCAATATTACATTGTATATCCCTGTATGCTGTGATCATTCAGGTGCCTATCTAATAGTTTAAAGGAGTTGTAAAGGAAAACAATTTTTTTGCTGAAATTACTGTTTACAGGGTATAGAGACATAATAGTTAACCGATTCCTTTTAAAAATGATTAAAAATAGATAATAATCAATCGTATAATGTACCTACAGTTTCAGTTTTGTTTTTGCATGTTTCCTGCTTCTCTGCTGCACAGAGCCAATACAGGGCAGTGATGGTTTGGAAAACATTGCCCTTATGTTTCCTATTTGTGTGATTTATACTAAAACAAATTAACCTGTGATCGCTGTGTCCTAACTTGCCCTGTATTTCCACATCTGTGATCAGGTCTGTATTGTTAGTAATCAGTAGGTCTAGTAACGCTTTGTTTCTAGTTGGTGCATTTACCATCTGACCCATGAAATTGTCCTGCAAGACATTTAGGAACTGGCAAGCCTTAGATGACTGCGCGGGTACTTCCACCCAGTCTATATCTGGATAATTAAAATCCCCCACTATAATGACACCGCTAATCCAAATTGTGACAAGAGATCAGCCTCTGCCTCCTCTCTCTTAGTTTCCTCCCTTTGTGGCTCTATCCAAAAGGATTCCACCTCCTCTCTTGCTCCCTTAGTGATGTCATCTCTCATATTCACTTGTACATCATTTTTGATATACAGGCATACCCCTCCCCGTTTTTTACCCTCTCTATCCCTGCAATATAGGAAATACCCTTGAATGGTTGCCAGCCAATCACGAGAGCTGTCAAACCAAGTCTCTGTAATTCCTACAAAATCTAAATCCTCCTCATACAACAGTAGCTCTAGTTCTCCCATCTTATCCGCCAGACTGCTGGCATTGGTGAACACGCCACGTAGTTTAGAACGGTCGCATACTATCTCCTTATTGGGTGCTCTGGGGTTACAAATAGGACTTGTTACTATACTTACCTCGGGATCTCCCGCTGTCAGAAGAAGTCCTGTCTCCTGGATGGCTTCTATGATAGACAGAACACTTGTCCAATGCCAGGACGTGTGACATCTATCATGGGAGCCGGTGGAGGGAGGACTTTGTCTGACAGTGGCCGTCGGTCAATGATCCGTCCGACTATCATCCCTGTAATCCCTGTGCAGTGGATAGGCAGCGCTGATGGGCACTGGTGAGGCTGCGCCGATGGGCACTGGTGAGGCTGCACTGATGGGCACTGATTAGGCTGCATTGATAGGCACTGGTGAGGTCGCATTGATAGTCACTGATCAGGCTGCATTGATGGTAACTGGTGAGGCTCCACTGATGGGCACTGGTGAGGCTGCGCTGATGGGCACTGGTGAGGCTGCATTGATGGGCTGCATTGATGGGCACTGGTGTGGCTTCACTGAATGGCCCTGGTGAAGCTGCACTGATGGACACTGGTGAGGCTGCGCTGAAGGGCACTAGTGAGGCTGCGCTGATGGGCACTGATCAGGCTGAATTGATAGGCACTGATCAGGCTGAATTGATAGGCACTGATCAGGCTGAATTGATAGGCACTGATAAGGCTGCACTGATGGGCACTGATAAGGCTGCATTGATGAGCACTGATAAAGTTGTTATTTATTTTTGTAACTTAAGTCTGCATAAAACATTTAACAGTGTAATTTCATGAGATCATTTATGAGTTTGAGTTTAGGGGTGGGGCAGGGTAGATGTTGGGTGGAGTAACTGGTGGCGAGTAACTCTTAAGGCCTGGCTAGTAGCTCAGGGTTTGAAATTTTGAGCCCTGTCTTAGACAGTCTATTTTCCAAAATAGGGGTTATTTGAGGGGTGTTTGTACTGTCCTGGCATTTTGGGGCCTTAAGAAATGAGAGGCAGTCAGAACATCAGGGTTGATCAGTTTTCAAATATATATCGTTTGTTGACTCGATAACTTTCACACAGACTAAATAAAATATACAGATTTTGGTTATTAATTACTAAAGAAATGTAGCAGAATACATTTTGGCCTCAATTTATGAAGAAAGATTTTACAGTATCTCACAAAAGTGAGTACACTCCTCACATGTTTGTAAATATTTTACTATATCTTTTCATGTGACAACACAGAACAAATTACACTTTGCTACAATGTAAAGTAGTGAGTGTACAGCTTGTACAACAATGTAACATTTCTGTCCCCTCAAAATAACTCAACACACAGCCATCAATGTCTAAACCGCCAGCAACAAAAGTGAGTACACCCCTAAGTGAAAACGTCCCAATTGGGCCCAAAGTGTCAATATTTTGTGTGGCCACCATTATTTTCTAACACTGCCTTAACTCTATTGAGCATGGAGTTCACCAGAGCTTCACAGGTTGCCACTGGAGTCCTCTTCCATTCCTCCATGACAACATCACGGAGCTGGTGGAAGTTAGAGACCTTGTGCTCCTCCACCTTCCGTTTCAAGATGCCACGCAGACCCTCAATAGGGTTTAGGTCTGGAGACATGCTTGGCCGGTCGACCACCTTTACCTTCAGCTTCTTAAGCAAGGCAATGGTCATCTTGGAGGTGTGTTGTGGGTTATTATCATGTTGGAATACTGCCCTACGGCCCAGTCTCTGAAGGAAGGGGATCATGCTCTGCTTTAGAATGTCACAGTACATGTTGGCATTCATAGTTCCCTCAATAAACTGTAGCTCCCCAGTGCCGGCAGCACTCATGCAGCCCCAGACCATGACACTCCCACCACCATGCTTGACTGTAGGCAAGACACACTTGCCTTTGTACCCACCACCTGGTTTCCGCCACACGCTTGACACCACCTGAACCAAATACGTTTATTTTTGTTTATTTTGGTCTCATCAGACCACAGGACACGGTTCCAGTAATCCATGTCCTTAGTCTGCTTGTCTTCAGCAAACTGTTTGCAGGCTTTCTTGTGCATCATCTTTAGAAGAGGCTTGCTTCTGGGATGAATGCAATGCAGACCAATTTGATGGAGTGTGCGGCATATGAGCTGAGCACTGACAAGCTGACCCCCCACCCCTTTAACCTCTGCAGCAATGCTGGCAGCACTTATACGTCTATTTCCCAAAGACAACCCCTGGATATGATGCTGAGCACGTGTAACTTATTTGGTCGACCATGGCGAGGCCTGTTCTGAGTGGAACCTGTCCTGTTAAACCGCTGTATGGTCTTGAACACCGTGCTGCAGCTTCAGGGTCTTGGCAATCTTCTTATAGCCTAGGCCATCTTTATGTAGAGCAACAATTTTTTTTTCCGATCCTCAGAGAGTTCTTTGCCATGAGGTGCCATGTTGAACGTCCAGTGACCAGTATGAGAGAGTGAGAGCGATAACACCAAATTTAACACACCTTCTCCCCATTTACACCTGAGACCTTGTAACACTAAGAGTCACATAACACCGGAGAGGGAAAATGGCTAATTGGTCCCAATTTGGACATTTTCACTTATGGGTGTACTCACTTTTGTTGCTAGCGGTTTAGACATTAATGGCTGTGTGTTGAGTTATTTTGGGCGGACAGCAAATATACATTGTTATACAAGTTGTACACTCACTACTT